>NC_081352.1:4331902-4338797 GCF_029784015.1 Lycium ferocissimum
ACCATAAGAATCATGCCTTTGAAAGAAAGGGGCGAGCCTTAACATACCTGTTCAGCCTCCAATTATCTACACTTATTCGTCCGAGCTCGCAAGTCTACATTTAAGAGGATTCACACAATCGTTAGACTCATCGTAGTATATTTGTGCTAAGCTCTCAAGTCAAACTATTTTATATCCTGCTGAAAATCAAGCAAAAGATTTCCGTTTATATGCCTAGCTCGGAATCTCAATTCAGCAACCAACAATAACAACAACAATACCAACATCAATAACATCATTTCCAATACCAATATGTACCATAAAACAGCCCACATGCTGTTTTCGAACTTCCATAACTAACCAACTTACTACACAATTATTTAACGACTTTATCTTCGTAAATAAGTCTTAAATAATACCAAAAGAGAAAGATTCATACCTTCTTTCTTGTCAAGACCCCAATATCCTCAATATCCACGTTAAAATCCACCGCAAAACAATACTAGAATCATAACCATGCGTTATCCGGACCTAAACTACTACTCCGCTACTTGAAAATTGCTCACTTTTTATTTTCCTCACTCTCTCTCTCTCTTCAATTTCTGGAATTTTCTAGCAAAATCTGATTGAAAAAGGGGGTTATTACCCTTTATATAGGGGTCAAATTTGGGTCGGGTTCACTGTAGCAATTTACTGAGCAAGATCGTAGCAAGTCGATTCGTAGCACGCGTTTTGCTCACCGAACTTGTAACATCCATAATTCTCTACTCTGAAGTCCAATCGAGAGCGGTTTGTTGCGTTGGAAACTAGACTCGACGAAATTCATATTAGGATTTTCTTTCACCTTAAAACACTTCATATGCTACGAGATATTCGTCCCCCAAGTTGGACCAAAATTTTCACACAAAACATTGCCCATCCTTTCTCCAAAGTCGTACTACTCCATTTCTTCCACTCATTTCCTTATAAAACCTTCCGGTATACCTTATATACATCCTTCACTGATTAAATATACTTAATAATGCTTTCTCCTTATATTCCAAAGTGGTTTTACTTAACCATAACTCAACGTACTTATGTTTCAAATTTGATAAATGCTTCTTCGAAGATATGGGGTGTAATAGTAGATGCCTTTCTTCGGCATTATTTTCCACCAGAGGTCCATCGGGAAAAAGTAGACAGATTCTTGACTCATAGGCAAGGGAACAGAACTGTGCGGGAGTATAGTCTCTAGTTTAACTCCTTAGCTAGGTATGCTCCCACGATTGTAGCAGAAATGGAAGATCGAGTGCACCGATTTATGGCGGGACTCGATCCGTATTTAATTAATGAATGTTCCACAGCTGCTTTACTTGATGGTATGGACATTGCCCGTATCCAGGCATATGCTCGAGACCCAAAAGATCAAGAGACGGCAGTCTGAGGATTTGAATGAGGGTCAGTCTAAGAGAGCTAGATCTTCTAGTCAGTTACAGGATGTCAGGGGTAGGTTTAGGTCCCCACTTTCAGCTACTAGTTTTCCTTCACCATTACGGAGGCCAAGTTATGAGAAGTCGCTTATTCTGAGTTAGGTTGAAATTCGAGGGCTTCGGATTTTCAGCACTGGAGAGAATCGACACAGATGAGGATGCCCCCTCTACGATGAAGTCAGTGTGGTAGAGCCCATTTTGGACGATGTCGTCAGGGCTCTGATGTATGTTATACATGTGGGGTTTTAGGTCACTATATGAGGGATTTCCTGATGAATGATAGAGGTGATATGGCTCGGCCCACTGGACCAGTAGCAGCTTCAGCTTCCTCGGTACGCTTCCCAGAACGAGGCCCTCAAACTTCAGTTAGCAGAGACAGAGGTAGAGGTGGAGTTTCTAGCTCTGGTGGTGGTCAGAATAGAATATATGCTTTGACTAGGCATCAGAATCAAGAGCAACTACCCTATGCTGATACAGGTATAATTACCAATTATGTGTGGCTAAACAGTTATTATTACCTATGGTGGCTGGTGCGGTATTATGTATTTTAGCTTGCTGTGTCATAGGTTGGTAATATTATAGTAACCGAGGGAACTCGACAAAAAAAACTTGCATAAGGTCCCTAAGAATTTCACATTCGAGGACGAATGTTTTTAAAGGGGGAGAGGATGTTACACCCCATAGTTTTGTATGTTGAGATTCGAGTTGCCTTTAAGAGGTATGTGAGATTATATGTGTTTATCTTATGGTTATGAGGGTAAGTTCATATAATAAGCTATGGAAGGATTGGAGGGCAAGTGAATTAAGGAAATTAAGTTTGTTGGAACTTTGGAGAAGATATAAGGGCAATTTTTGCCCAAATTGGAGAAATAATATTTTTTAGTATATTTGAAGTTTTGAAGCAAAACAAAAGCCTAAAGTGAAGTTCATGAAGTGTAGTTTCCAACACAACAAACCGCGCGTCGATCCGACGTCGGAATAGAGAATTATGAGCATTTTAAGATGGGCTATCAGAGTAGGGAATAACTCTGCGCGAATGCGCCTGGGAGTGGTGCGAACGAGCAGAAGGGCGAGCCAACAACTCAGCGTGAACGCGCCCCATTATGGCGCGAACGCTCTGAACAATTTTAAGTCGGTGGAGACCGACTCTATGCGAATGCGTCTCAAGGTAGCGCGATCGCACAGAGCAAATTTTGAGTCGTGGAGACCAGACTCTAAGAGCACTATATATGTTATATCCCGTATTTGGAATGTCGGGACGATTCGGGTTAACTACGATAAGTTAAGGTCAGGACCATTCCGGGATGCTAAGTCGAGACGTGTGATCTTCGATTTTGTCGTAAGACCTAAGTGTGTATGATGTTATTGGTATGGAAACATCAAAGAAACTTCGGGACCAAAGATGGAATAATGAAAAGTTGTCAATTATTGAAAGAAAGAGAGGGAGTAAAATATGGCCATGTGGCCGGCCACCTTTGAGTGGGCCATGGCCACATGGTTGGCCATTATTTGTAATAAGAAGATGACTTAAGGGACCATTTCTTCATCATTTCAAGACTTAAGAAAAATCAAGAACCTTGGAGAGCAAAAACCATCAACCATTCGGCCAAGAACCTCCAAAATCAAGACCAAGATTAAGCCATCCCAAAATTATTTCTTCTAAGCAAATCTACTAATTCAAGGGTGCTTGGTAACGTGGAGTTGTTGTTTCAAGCGTTGGATTGTTCGTTTTCATCCTTGGCTAACTTTGGACAAGTTGAGGAGTTGTGAAGAAAGGTAAATTCTAATCTTGTTTTATGAGTTATGGAAGGTTTATGTGTGTTGTTGTATGTTAATATGGATGAAATTCATGAGATATGGCATGATGAAGTTGAGCCATGTACTATGGTGTTTGGCCGTGTGCATGTGTGTTGTGTGTCTAAGTGATGAACTAAGTTTTATGTAGCATGTTTGGTTATTGTAGAGTGTTGAAAGGAATGAAAATCATGAAGTATGTATATGGGTGTGTTGGCCGAATATGGCCTCTTATGTGTGCCAAGAAATGAATTAGTTTTCTTGGAATTTTGGTTGTTGTTGTCATGTGGATTTTATGTTGGAAATGAGAGTTTGATGATTCAAGTTGGTATTGTAAGTGTTATGGGCTGTTTTGGAAGATTTTGTGTATTTAGTGTAATTTTTATATTTATGGAAATGACATGGTTAGAGTGTGGATTGTTGGAGTAAATCATGATTTGAAATCGAGGAATGTGTTAGAGTTGAGGTTCTCGGGTTTGGGGACAATTTCGGGTGGATTGGAGCATTTGTTGGATTGTTGGAAATATTGTGTGAATTGTTTGAAGAGTTCTTGAATATGGTTTGAATGGTTTTGGATTGGTAATTGAGTATGTGTTAGTTTGATTACATGTTGGTTTATATGTATGTAGTTGTAGTAGGCCTAATTGGAATGTTGTTGGAATGTGTGGAGAAGAATTTTTAATGTTCGAATATGTTTGAATTGATTATGGATATTGTTGGAATGATTGTTGGTGTTGTTGTGTTGTTGAATTTGGCCGAGTTGAATTCTCGGGGTTGGTCTATTTATAGAAGAAGTGCTGCCCAAATTTCCGTAGGATTATGTGTTAAGTTGGAAATGAACTTCTAAATGCTTGGTTGACGTTGGTATTTATTGATGTTATGTAGATCTTGGAGAGTTCGAGATATAGATTTGATTTGTATTAGCGTTGTGTGCGAGCGAGGTATGTAAAGCTGAACTATTCTTTCTTTTGGCATGTCTTAGTTGTACATAGGCTACGGTACGAGCCTCGAGGAAATTCTATTCCCACAATCCGAGCATGTCTATGATTCGCGTTTGTTTCTTGGTATTCGTATGTTGAAGTGAGAAAAATATTGGCTTTGATGTTTTTGGAATAATTGATTTTTTTTTTAAGTTGCATAAAAACTTGGTTTTCAAAAGAGTTTTATTCTTAAACGATGTTGAAACTACGAACGTTCATAACTTTCGACTAAGGGCTCGGATTGCCTCGATATCGTTGTGGGAGGTTGTATGACGTGTGATGAGTATGTTTTCCATAGGCGGGCCCGGCTCGGGTTGACACTCGTCCGTGGGTCCCGCGACCTTCCTTTGTACTTTTCTGATGACGTTTGAAAGAGTTTGGTATGACGATTTTCCCGATTCCCAAGTATGGTCATTTTACTTACTTTTTGAACTTATGATAACGATTTTATGCATATGGTTACTCACGACTCTGATCGTGCGTGTTGTTGGTACATCTTTCACGAGTGTTCCCGGGCCGGTTTGTTGTCGTGCGCACTATGATATATTCCGGTGTTATGCTGTGTTACGGTTCCCGAGACCTCGCCATAGGGTCGGGTTCCGTTTATGGAGTTATGCTGTGATATGGCTTATGATGTGTTGTGATGATGTGTTACGTTCGGGGTTGTACGGAGATTTGAAACCTTCTGGTGTTATGCTGTGTTATGGCGCCATCGACAGGGGCGACCATATTTTCTCGTGCCCTTTGCATGCTTTCTATTTTGAAAATAAACATTTGGCATTTTGGAAATGTACTTACTTTCGCATTTCTTTCGAGTGTGACTCGATTTATTTATTGTATTTTTCGCTTTGCATACTCGCACATATTTCGTACCGACCCCCTTTCTTCGGGGGCTGCGTTTCATGCCCGCAGTACGACGCCCCGCTTGGCGATCCGCCGTTTAGGAGACCTATCCCGTCGTGTTGGAGTGCTCCTTTATCCCCAGCCTATATCTTGGTATATACTCGTTCGTTGCATATGTGTGTGTGTGTTGAGGGGTACGGCGGGGCCCCCGTCCCGTCATATGATTCGTTAGTCCGTTTAGAGGCCTCGTAGACGTATATGTGGGTTATGTGCCTATCCGGTACGTACGGGTTTGTATATTATATGTTTTGGGCCAATGCGCCATCTCGATAGTCTCTGTCGCTTTCGATATATGTATATATATATATGAATGGGTTTGAGATGTGTTTGAGACAGCGTTTGATATTTGTATACGCGTAAGCCAGCCGTGTGTGATTCGGGTTCGATGAATGCGTTTGGGTGCCCAACTCGGGCACTAGTCACGGCCTACGGGGTTGGGTCGTGACAAAAGTGGTATCAGAGCGGTTTGTCCTCGGAATGTCTACAAAGGTTCTCGAGTCTTGTTTATCGGTGTGTTGTGCACCACATCTATAAACAAAGAGGCTACGGACATCTAGGGTGTTACTTTTCTCGTCACGACCCAACCCCGCATGTCGCGGATTGGTGTCCTACTTGGACACCCATACGTACCTGCCTAATAGATCCGACATGCATAAATCCATACAAACCTAAGGCGTATCGCTCAAACATACGTATACATATACATATACATACTTAATCTGTACAGAAGCCGTTGAGGCTATCATAACGGACAAAACCGCAAACTCACACATACGTATCGAACCAGTGACAACCCACACCACGATATGTCCAGACTCTAACATACAGATGTAATCAAAAAGACGGGACAGGCCCCGCCGTACCCAAATAGTCATATATATATACAGAACATATGAACAATGTAAAAATATATACCAAAAATATCACCGATCAAAGGGAGCTCCTCAACAAGACCCGAAGTCCTATAACGGGGCGGATCACGCCGTGCGTCCGTACCGTGGGCATGTAACACAAACAGAAGCAAGGGTGTAGTGGGGCGGTTTAAGATGTACCGAGTATGTAAAGCGGAAACATAACATACATAATTATAATAACGAGAATCGTATATGTAAAATCGTACGTACGTAAATACCAAAACAAAGGCGACAAAATCGAAATCGTAGCAGATCGACTAACAGAGCATACGGACCGAATCGCACGCAGAGTCAGACTTACAGAGCGTACGGACAGAAACATATGCGGAGGCGTACGTAATATACAGACGGAGTCATAAGTGTAATCATAATTACGAGCTTACGTACGACTCCGTACGTGTAACCGTAATTCGTATGTATGTACGAGTCGTAATCCAAATCGTACATACGTAACCGAACGCATAATCATGCACGCAGAGTCATAATCACATACGCAGACATATCGATTTCTTTCACATACGTACGTATCCCGCCTTTTAATAAGGGACGCGGTAACAGAACCGCCGCCGTAGAAGACGGATGCGGTGGACGTACGTAATCAAATCATATGCCATCCCTGGCCGCCATCCCCGTAACATCACATAATCGTATCATAGCAGGTCATATCGACCATATCAACACAGACAGATCCCGCCCGCACAATCCGGGGACGCGGTGAACAATGCAAATAGGTGCACGAATCACGTAACCCTGCCCAAGCGCAGTGAAGGAACCATTGAGGCATCCACGAACGGACAAATGCGAAACCATATACATACCGACCTACGTACGACCGAATAAACCGAAATAGTCCAGA
>NC_081352.1:4338897-4365881 GCF_029784015.1 Lycium ferocissimum
GTGACGTACACGCACGAATTAGAGAGGCATCGTGAGAGTACTGCTCTAACTGCACGATCTAGAGTATGAAAGAAGTGAGACAATCCTAAATGTCTTGGTGGTCAACTGTTTATATGTATGAGGCCCTCACACATATAAAAGTGACCCCACTGAACACGATTTCATAGACTTCCTAAGACACTTGAACCTAGGCTCTGATACCAAGCTTTGTCATGCCCCGAACCATGGCCTGGGTATAACCCGACACTCGGTGCCATACTGCATGTGACCGAGCGAACTACATGGCTTGCTGAATCATCTTGAGACATAACATGAGCGAAAAATAATGCAAGACTGATGGACTTTTAAGAAAAATTACATAGGGTCATAATAATTCATAAAATACTTGTTTAAAACCTGAATGTGAAAATAATGAAATAGCCAAAACACGGCCAAACACCTCGTATGTTTGACATAACTAAACCGACTAGTCTATGAAACCTCTAATCATGAGTCTTAAACTCTGGGAACGTACTTGCTGGGACAAGGCCCCCAACATACCTTTAATGCATAACTAATAAGGCATAGATAAATGACTAAACCCCGAATGAGATGGGGCTCACCAATAAGCTGATACGAATGTTGTCCTACTGAGCAGATGCGTTGTCCTATAAATCCGGCGCATTGTGAAATGCAGCCCTCGGCTATAAAAGGGGACGTCGGCCACGTTGAATGTAATCGTTATGTAAAGCAACTAAATGAAAGAACATGGTACATGCAATAACATGATAAGAACCGAAATCGAAACATGATCGCTATACGAGTACATGTACATATATAATACGTGTAAAATATCGTGAGTAGGGAGAGCGATCGCTATAACCGACAACATGGTCTGGTACCGTCCTACATTAGAACACTCGTACCTTGCCAGGGACGTGAGATTTAATAATATTATGAAAGGATCCAGTCATTATGAGAGATTGTCCTAAGCATTGGTGGAGCGATCCTCATCCTATGGTGGCTATGTATTTTTAGGCTGTTTGAAGCCTTCTCGGTAATTAATGCAACTCCCAATTACATGAAAATGGAAAATAAGTGGCACTTACTGCCCATAGCTTTTCATGAATCATAACTTGCATGTACATGGATATCATTCGTATTATTCTTGCATGAACTTATAAAACATATATAGCTTTTCTTGAATTTATCATAATAGTTCATAAACTTGCATGTAAGAAGACCATGGAATGCAAAGTATGAGTTTTCATGGATTACAGATAGATTCTCAATAACCATAATCATGTATCAAGAACACAATGAAGAATTTATAACAATTTAATACATAATATAACATAGGGCATGGACCTAGGGTTATCATGAACATGGTTAAAAACCCTAGTTTTCGTAAAGCTTCATACTTTATGGAAGACGAAGCGTAGGGAAGAACATTGATGATCCCACACATAGATAGCAAACTTACATACCTGGTAACGCTCCAAACTCGTAATGAAAATCTGAACTTTGAATAAGAATCCCAAAGCCTAGTCTTGAATCCCTTTAATTGGGTTTTCTTGAAAACCTTATGTTAAGAACATGAAATTCCTACTTAGAATTCATGGGAAATTGGTGGAATTCACTTAGGATGGTCTTAAGGAGCTTACCTTGATGCTTGGAGAACTTGAGAGGAGAGAATTTTCGTGTTAGGGCTTGATAAGAATGAGACTTATGAAATAAAACTGAATTCCCGTCTTTTTAATTGTCTCAGTAGCGGCACTGTTACGGACCGTAACATGTTATGGTCCGTAACACTGGACCGTAACGTGTGTCGAAATTCCAGTGAGCTTCTAAGTTTTAAGGTTAGGTTACGGACGTCCTTTGCGGGCCGTAACACGTGTTACGATCGGTAATGATGAACCGTCCTTCGGTCCAAGTGACGAGACGGTGATTTTTCAAGCCTTACTCGTTAAGGTATGAACGACGGTATGTAACACATGTTACGGTCCATCCCTTCAAGCGTAACGCTGGGTTTTCTGAACTGAAATATATTTTCGATTCCAACACTCTTTTTCTTGGGTTTCTACCCTCATGAGTCATCAGTATAGTGTAGTATGAATTTTATAAGGTGTTACATGACGGTTGTGTCTACTTGCAAAATTATGAGTCTGTCTAATCGCTGAAGGAAGGTAATGTGTGGTGGTTCCACTTAGGATGGGTTAACATGAAGGTTTGCTGTTTCTTATTCACTGATCATTAAGAATTAGGTGGTCTAGGAGCCTTTCTCGAGTTGAGACTGATTATTGTCTGATAGTTTTTATTTCCCATTGTTACTTTGCTGTGATAGAGGTAGAGGGATCTGGGTAGGCTAATGTCAGGATTGTTATCCCATGGTTAGGATTTATAAAGGTGTGAACGACTGTACTTCTCTGTTTATCTTGATTGATTCTATACTGTATGCGTGAACTAATCTTAGTCGGCCTATGATGCTTACCAGTACGTGTGGTGTACTGATACTACTCTTGCTACATTTCTTTTGGGGTGTAGATGTGTTTCAGGTGATTGGTCGAAGTTTCGTTAGCTGAAGTAGCGGATGTCTTCCTACAGCTTCTGTATACCTCATCCAAAAGGCAGAAGTTGTGTCATTTTAATTTTGGTTACATCCTACGTGTTGTAGAGGCTCTTGTACATGTCTAGACTAGGTCTTGCGAAAGTGTGATTTTCTGAATTAATAAAGAGTGTCATGGTGTATCCCACTTATTATTTATTATCATCTGTTGTGTTTACTTTTGAAATGATTTTATTAACGGGATCGTTGGTAAGGGTTCGCCTACCAGGTGGGATAAGGAAGATACCCGTACGAATCGTAAATCGAGTCGTGACAGTTAGTATCAGAGCCTAGGTTACCGGTCTCACAAGTACAAGAGCAATGTCTAGTAGTGTCTCGTGGAATTGTACGTTGATGAACGTACCCATCTATGAGAGGCTATGGGGCATCTAGGAAATCTTCCCTTTCTTCTTTCCTATCATGCTATCTTAGTCACCTTGATCTTCCAGTTGAATCCTTTTGGTAACTAGGTGATTCCAATTGGTATCTTGACGAGTCCAATTGGTATCTGGAAAATACTAATTGATATCTAGCGGTAGTGTCTTGTCAACAATATGTGGTCTGTTTGGGTGCGTGTGGAGAGTAAATCGATAAGTTCCCTGTGTTGTGCAATTCTGGTGGGCACCAGAGAATTCCTACTGGTTCAGTACTCTCGCTGCAGCAGTGAGCCATTCGCGCTAGCGGTCCTGTGCCTGCTATAGGAATACTATTGCGGTGCATGTCTCCTGTAGGAAATATACAGTGTTGGCAGAACACTGTCTTCCATAGCAGGATTTTGCCCGCTACAGCGTACCCTCGATGTTCCTTCCTCCGCCGCTGCGGAGCTAATTATCGCCATAGCGCATTCGTCACAGTGAAAAAGTGGGCGCGCAACACCACAATTCCGGAATCAGAACCCGGTGTTCCCTGCTGAATTTTTTTCAACCTAGTCAACTTCGCAAAAACGCAAGAAAAGCAGAAATTCCAAAAGAACGATTCCATAAAAACATCTAGCCCAACGAGGGCAAGAGTCATCAAAGTGTCAACCAAACATCCAAACCAAAATACGAAAACACAAAAACAAATTGTTCAAATATGTCAAGGGCAAAACCATAAGTAAGGGGAAGAACCCCTATGCCACCGCCTTGCTCGTGGCCTTATTTCCCCCATCACCAGAGCTGCTAGAAGCTTCACTGTCAAGCCCGGATCCGCTCAAAAAGGAGAACTGCTGGGTGTCGTCTTTGGTCACCATTGGAAGCTTCGCCTTGGGGTTCATCATCTTTATCAGGCTCTTGAGGCCTTTCCACATCTTAGCGAATAGCTTGTCCCTGAGCCATAGAAAGGTAGATGCTCTGCAAACTGTCCACTGACTCCTGCATCTTCGTCTGCGTCTCTATATGCCTCTTCACCTCGTCTGAGGCGAGACAACCAACACCAACAGCAGCACTAGACGAATCGACCTCCATAAAGGGCCGTGCTAAACCCAGCAACATACCCTTCATCAATGCCATCTTGGTCTCCAAGCGTTCAAAAGGGCCCTGAGGTTGAGAAGCGCCAGCCTCATCCCCTCCCTTCTTATGACCTGCACTGCCCTCATCATTCGTGTCGATCTCTTCTTACTTCAGCCCACTGAACCCTTCACCCTCAACGGGTCGAAATCAATGTCAGAGTTAACCATAGCATCAGTGGGCTCTCTCGGCACCCCTGCCTGCATGCACAATGAGGTAATATGAGAGGGAAACATCAAGCTCGGACACCTCTCACTTAGAAAACTCCTCTACTCTAAGATCACTTGCCTGCCCACATTCACCGGAACGTCGTCCAACATGCAAGCAACCACGAGGGCCCGAGGGTAAGTAACTTCAATAGTGTTACCCAAAGGGCTAATTCATCAGGAGATAATGTTCAACTACCTCTTTGCATTGGCGAAAAAATAAGTACCCTTAATCCCAATCCGACTGATGACCCAATTAACCTTTCCCCTCTTTGACTCTGGCACCAACATGGACACCAATCAAGGACCATTTCCTTCATAATCCTTTGCATCCATTTTATCATCTGGATGATTTTCCAGCTCATAAATTTCATTTATCACCTTGATTCCTATCTTCACCATAACACCCCGAATCCGAATTTTTGGGTCAGGAGAGGTCCAATCCACCGTGGGAAGCATGACATAAAACTCCCTAACCCAATTCGCATTGCACTTTCTGGGATCCTCAATAAGCCGGTTCCACCTAATTGCTTGTTAGCAATTGTAGAACTCAGGGGCAAGCTCATCCACCCAGTCTATGTTGAAACCCCGCTCCAAAGAATAGCACCTTACTCCTCTGTTCTAAGTAGCGTCGTTTACATTGTGGGGTTAGAAACCTTTCATTATCGAGAGCTCATTCGTTTTGAGACATGATACTGTAAAATGTGTACCTACGAAAAGACACAACGTTAGTTCGGTCTTATACCAAGTCTAGCCAACAGTGAGATGCTTACAAATCAAAGAAAACAAATGAAAATCAACCTATGTGTGAAGTTATTAGCATATTGTTCTGTCCACCTGAGCAACCTCCGCTACAGTGGATAGACCACCGCTGCAAAGAAGGTCGCGATAGCAAAAAAAGTAGCCGCCAGGGCGGACCATGTCCACTACAGCGATACCAGGTTCGCGGCTGCGAAGCGACTATGGCGAGTTTGCCATCGCTACCACGAGGCTCCCCAACCCCCTCGTTCCCGCCCCGGTGCTCACTTGAGAGCTATGACAGGTTCGCGCCAGCGGAAAAATTCCTGCGGCAGCCAACCTGTCTTCCCCAACGAAAAACCCTATTTAACTAAAAAATCTCCCTCAAAATTTTAGGCAAATTTCAACAGATTTTGGCATGGATCGGGTAATATTTTAGCATGCACATCTTTTACACCCCATGCAGCATCATTTCAACAACAAATAGGCTACTGATTCCAAGCAATATTAAAACCCTTCTACCAAAACCACCCCATCACCCTAATAAAGTTTTACCCTCAATTTTAAGATAATATTAGGCAATAAGCAATGCTAAGACTTTATGAATGTTAAATAACTTGCAGAAATTTGGATATTCCCTCCCTCAAAGAGCCGAAACCCTTGTTGTAAAGAATTCCCAAATTTTTTGCAAATTTAACAATTTAGACATGAAGAATTAAAAATAGAGGCTTCTAATAACATCCTAGAGTGGTAGGATGTGATACATACCTTGAATTTGCCGGAGATCGGTGAAGATTGCCTAAAATCTAACTCTTCCTTCTCCACTAATATTGTACTCTTTTTTTTTTTTTTTTTTTTTTTAATTTGTGTGTTTTGAGGTTTGGGTGGTGAATTCTTAGGGTGGGGGTTTAAATGGGTGTGACGGGGGGAATGTGTGAAGACCAAATATTAATTTAAGAGAGTGAATCGTGAGGAGTGGGAAGGTTTTAATCGGTCAAGGGAGAGGAATGGGAAGTGGGGAGGTGAAATATCACCCTCCTCATTTTAATCTGTCTGAATGAGCCCTACCGCCGCAACGGCAGTCTTGCCGCCACAGCGGTATCGCTACAGCGAAAATACCATCCGCTGCAGCCACCGCGAAGTCCTTCAGTCCTCACGCCTGCAGTCTCGAATCACGGCAGCGGCTCATGGCCCCGTCTTCTGGGCCATATTGATTTTATCGGTGTTATACGCTTTAAGTCCTCTTCTTGACTTTGTACGCAACCTTAACAGGCTTAGTGAGTTATTGAGAATCCGGTACTTCATCCCTTCTTTAGTTCGGCTGGTCTAGTGAAATGCTCTCCTGTAGCACACGGTACTAATGTCCGTTAGCAGGTGTTCTCATTTTTGAATATGAATGAGTTCCGACTAGTGCATGAAGGCCTCGATCGAAAATCCTAAGGTGTTCAGATTTTAGGGTAACTTTATTTGAGTTATTAGCATGCAATGCAAAAAACAGATCTATTCCCGTACCGCCCTAAGCCGTTCGGGGATGAGAGGTTGTTTAATTGGTATCTGACTTAACGACCCGTCTGGTCGTTATTAGGCTTTCCACAGCACGTGTCAAAAAACTAAGTCAATTAGTTGTACGATCAGTCCACGGGGAAAGGTACGCTAAATTTTAACTATACCCGAGTCGGTAAAAGCTAAAATATGTGGGGTCTCGGGTAGAGTAGGTTCGCCGTAGCGGATTTCACCTCCGCTATAATGGGAAGCGCTATTCATCAAATTTCGTCGCAGCAGATAGCCCTATCGCCTCAGCGGTACCGCTACCGCTGACCAACAGACCGCTGCAGCAGCCGACGTGAACCAGACCTAGGATTTAAAACCTTATTTCGGGATTTGACCTCTCTTTTCCACAAAACCTTCTTTTAGGCCATCACATAGGATATTTTCAGAGGAAAACACTAGATGAATTCGGAAAGGTAACCCTTCATACCTCCTATATGCCCTCTTCCTTAAAGATAAGTCTTTCTTTACTAGACCTTGTCTCATGGGGTTAATAAAAATGGAGTCTTTATCATTGTTTCCACCCTAGGAAAGGGCAATGGGTAGCCTTGACCAGAAATCTTGTACTTTCAAAAACTTCATATAGATTCTTGTTCTAAGATGATAAACTAAACCCCAAATAATGATTCTTTCGATATTTAGAGAATGGGTTAAGACTTGACTTCTTGCATTGGGAATTCAAGGGGAGGGTTATATTGTATGACTTGTAAGGATTGGCTAATTATGTATCTTAGACTACTGCATATGCATTAATTTGACTCTTGTTCTTGGATTCGTGATATTCCTAGACTTTTTCGTCATGGCTTCCGATTCAAAAATGGAAGGGTGAAGATTCCATAGACGTTCGTGACAGCTGCTCGGCATCGAGGTAGATTACGGTTTACTTGAGTTAGACTTTGATTATTGAGTCGTATGTATGTTATAGAGTTTACGGGAGTGTTACACCTCGGGAAAATTTTTCGTTAATGCACAGTGAATACACTAATGGAGGGCACAAAGTATGCGATATGTTAATAAGTAAGAAATAGCATTTGATGACCCTAATTGGGATTTCAAAGACATTCGAGGTAAGAGGAGAAAGTTTGCCAAGGAAGGCAAGGTATACGTTATGTATCGGGAGAGATTTGTGAGTAACAAGTTAATGATAACTTAATGATGTTTTGGAAAAGAGTTATAGCATCCCTTATATTGTTAATGAGGTGCTAAACAAGTGTTAAGAAGGTTCCATAAGAATTGAAGATCAAATGAGTCGACGAGATCAAATTCGGAGAAACTGGGCATTATACGACCCAACATACTGGCCGTATAAAATATACTGGCTGTATGTTAAGCCGTATATTCAGCCCAGATTGCCAGCCTCACTGGACCAAATCTACATCCAGACATACGGTCAGTATAAATTATACGGACCATAGAATTTTGTCAGGACAGATTGTGTATTATTAATAAGGGGACCAAGTTCATTTCATTTCATTTCATTTTCTCTTCACTCCCCTTCTCTCTAGAACTCTCTAGAACATTTATCCACACCTCTCCTACAAGAATTCGAGAGATATTAATGATCAACTTCTTTAAACCAAGAGAATCAAGTGCAAGAAACTCATTAAAGCTCATCCAAGACAAGAAATCCAAGTGGAGGTGGATCTAGGGTTTTGCTCAAGTGAAGTGTTTCCACCCAAGGTCCATTTCTACACCATCTAAGGTAAGTTTTATGGTATTTCCATGCTGTTTTAGGTATTGAGAGGTTAAAAGACTTGGATTGTAGAAGGAGATAGAAAATGGGTCATGAATGTAAGAATAGTGATACTTTTGAGTAGTAGCTTGGATTGAATCATGATTCTTGATATGTTGTGATTATGATTATGTTATAAATGACATTTAGAACATGGGATAGACATTTTATATGAGTGAACGTAATAGTGTGTTATGACCATGGATATGGATGATTTGAAGGGAATTGGGAAATATGGATAATGTAGGTGAATAAAGACTATTGCTTATGAGGTTGTGAATATTATTATAGATGTTTGGGAGTTGATATATGATATGGAGAAAGTTGTATAAATAAAGGAGGTGCTGCCCAATTTTCTCTAGCCTTAGTCAAGTATGCTAAGCTATCGATTTTCTAATGTTAGTATAACTCTAATGAAGGTAGAAACGGGAGCATTGAAGGAGAACGTTTAAGAGATAGAATAGTTGAATGAAAAGGGATGTAAGGCTAACCCTTCTTTCAATAAGGAATGGTTCTTTGGCCATATATCTATTCTTTCATGAGCCTATGATGTCCTCCAAATGATTCTATCTCTAAAGCTACTAAAGGTCACGATTCTCGTTGTGTTACGACTCTATGAAATTCCTTATATGATGAGTGATCCTCTAAGGATAGATGTAATAAAACGATGATAATAATGATGTCAAAGATGCTTATGAGCTCTTATGTATATGTGTTTATGTGTGACTATTATGTAACCCCGAGCTTATATGGCCGGGCATGATATGTATTGCGCGCGCACCACTGCAGTTGGGTGCGGACAACCTTGAGCCTTGGTAGGGCCAAGTATGTATAATCACCGAGCCTTTCCTTGGTCGGGTATGTGAAACACCGATCCTTTATGGTCGGGTATGCTATGTATATGAATATGTAAATGAATATGAATATGAATACGAATATGAATATGAATATGGATATGAAATGTAAATGAGTATGGATACGAATACGGATACGGATATGGATGTATGTACACAATCACATTAGAAATGGAAGGTCTCTATGAAAAGAAAGTAAGTGTTTATGACGATGGTTCTACTATCTCCCATCTTATGCTGTTTATTATGCGTCTATAATGATGTTGATCATGCTTTACATACTCAGTATATTCTTCGTACTGACGTCCTTTTGTTTATGGACGCTGCGTCATGCCCGCAGGTGGATAGGGAGACAAAGCGAATCTATAGCTTTATTACTCTGGGACTGCGTAGCGGAGCTCCATTTCATTCGGAGCTACAGCTTTTGATATCTATTCTTTTGTGTACATACTTATGGGCATGGCGGGGTCGTGTCCCGCCTATATGATATGATATACTCTCCTTAGAGGCTCATACACATGTGTATATGGTTAGATGTATTTGGCCTTGTCGGCTTATATTTTGGATATCATTTTGTTAGCCTCGTCGGCTTATGTACATTGTTGTGGGCATAGTTGTTGATGGTGATATAAATGTATTGTTTCCCAATGGAAATAGTATGAATGATGGATAGAAAGTATGATTTAGCTATGTGGCTCACCTAGATGTAAATGTGAATGTATGATAAGAGGTGCCCGGGTGGGTTAGCACCGGGTACCCCTCATGGCCCTCCGGCTGGGTCGTGGCAAAAGTGGTATCAGAGCAGTTCTATCCTAGGTGTGTCTACGAGCCGTGTCTAGTAGAGTCTTGGTTATGGGTGTGTTACGCGCCACACTTATAAATAAGAGGCTGCGGGCATTTTAGGAATGAATGACTTTCTTTCTTCATAAGATCGTGCATAGAGCTATGATATAAGGACTTCTTTTTCCTTAACCGTTTGTTATGTATTTCAAAGATGCCTGTAAAGAAAAGGCTACGGCAGCCCAAAAGGGCAAGACAGTGGCAGGAAAGCGGGCTGAAAGAGCACCACCAACGGTTGTAGAGGAAAGTGAGTCCCAGAATGCGGCTCAATCTCAGTCCTCTCATTCAGTGCCTATTTCTGAGGAGCATGAGGGATTCTCTGCCCCAGCTCCTCCACCGGATGCTTCAGGCCAAAATGTGAAAGAGGCCATTCATTTGCTTACTCAATTGGTTGCCGCCCAGACTCAGCGGTAAGGTACAGGGCAAGGTGATAGGGCTGTTAGTGCAAGGACCCGTGATTTTATTAGCTTGAATCCTCCGAAATTCTCTGGATCAAAGTCGGATGAGGACCCTCAGAATTTTATTAATGGAATGTTGAGGACACTTCGGTTAATGCATGCTTCGGACATTGAATTGTTGGAGTTAGCATCTTATAGATTGAGGGATGTCGCGATTCATTGGTACACGATTTGGATGGCTTCACGGGGAGCCAATGCGCCTCCCCCGATATGGCAAGAATTTGTAGATGCCTTTCTCCGACATTACCTGCCTCCAGAGGTTCGGCAAGCTAGAGTCGATAAGTTCTTAAATTTGAGTCAAGGAAGCATGAGTGCTTTAGAGTATAGTCTCCGCTTCAATTCTTTGGCTAGGTATGCTTCAGCCATGGTAGCGGATATGGGTGACCGAGTGCACCGATTTGTGAGAGGCCTAGGGCCACATTTGATGGATAGGTGCTTGACTGCGTCCCTTCAGGACAATATGGATATTTCACGCATTCAAGCCCATGCTCAAAATTTAAAAGAAAGCCAACAACAACAAAGAAGTGAGCGTGAGCATGATAGAGGGTATAACAAGAGGGCCGGATCTTCAGGTCCGATGAGTGAGTTTAGAGGCGGGCACAAGCAGCAGTTTTCTAGGCATTCAGGCCATTCTATGACTAGTGTGCCTCCACGGTTTACAGGCTAGAGATTTGATAGATCTACTTATTCTGGGCCGAGTTAGAGTTTTTTGGGATCTCAGTTCAGGGGTGATTCGGGTCAGGCAAGGTCATCCGTGCCATGATGTTCCCAGTGTGGGAAGCTACATTGGGGCTAGTGCCGATTAAGTTCAGAGGCTTGCTATTTATGTGGTCGGCCAGGCAATATTATGCGTGATTGCCCCTAGGTTGGTGGTAGAGGTAGGACCCAGCCTTCAGGGTCGGTAGCCGGATCTTCATCATCTATACGCCCTATGGGGCCAGGTTCACATGCGCCAGTCGGCCATGGTAGAGGCAGAGGGAGAGCCCCCAGTTCTAGCGGTCCTTAGCACCGTATTTATGCTTTGATTGGACGCCAAGATCTTGAGTCTTCTCCTGATGTTGTCACACGTATATTATATATTTTCTCATGATGTATATGATTTGATAGATTCGGGCTCCACATTGTCATATGTTACTCCATATATTATGGGTCGGTTTAGAGTCAAATCGGAGTCGATCAAACCTTTTGAGGTGTCTACATTGTTTCAGCCGATGGTATTCGGGTAGATAGCCAAAAGATTGAGGCAGTGAAGACTTGGCCAAGGCCCCCGACTCCTACGGAGGTTCGTAGTTTTCTGGGCTTAGCAGGTTATTATAGGAGATTTGTAGAAGGTTTTTCCTCTATTTCTGTACCACTCACAAAGTTGACCCAGAAATCAGCAACGTTTCAATGGACGGATGCTTGTGAACGTAGTTTCTAAGAGCTAAAGGATAGATTAACTTCAGGCCCAGTCCTGACACTTCCAGAGGGATTGGAAGGTTATGTTGTTTATTACGATGCTTCAGGCATTGGGCTAGGCTGTGTGTTGATGCAACATAGCAAGGTGATTGCGTATGCTTCAAGGTAATTACGAAAACATGAGAGAAATTATCCAACCTATGACCTTGAATTGGCTGCAGTAATTCATGCATTAAAGATGTGGAGACATTATTTGTATGGTGTCCATGTGAATATTTATACGGATCATAAGAGCCTTCAGTATATCTTCAAGCGCAGAAGAGTTGAATTTGCGGCAACGACGATGGTTGGAATTGCCAAAAGATTATGAAGTTGATATCCTATATTACTCCGGAAAGGCGAATGTTGTGGCTGATGCTCTTAGCCATAGATCTATGGGAAGTTTGTGTGATGTTCGGCCAGAAAAGAGAGAAATGGCTCGTGAGCTCCAGCAGTTAGCTAGCCTAGGAGTTCGAGTAGTGGACTCAGGTAGCATGGGAGCTACCATTCAGGATGCAGCAGTCTCGTCGCTAGTAATGGAAGTGAAGGAGTGACAATATGAAGATCCCATGCTAGTTCATTACAGAGATACACTCTCTCAGAAGGAGAAGTCATCATTTGAGGTCTCAGGAGATGGAGCTCTCTAATGCCGAGGCAGATTATGTGTTCCCCGATGTGGCAGATTACGCCACCGATATTGAGAGAAGCCCATTGCTCCCGTTATTCTGTCCACACCAGAGCAACGAAAATGTATCATGATCTTAAATCTATATATTGGTGGAACGGGATGAAGAAGGATATAGCGGAATTTGTAGCTCAATATCCCAACTATCAACAAGTGAAAATCGAGCACCAAAAGCCGGGGGGATTGTTGCAAGCTATAGAAATTCCAACTTGGAAGTGGAAAGTAATTAACATGGACTTCATTACAGGCTTACCCCGTTCTCGACATAAGTATGACTCTATATGGGTGATTGTGGATAGGCTCACGAAGTCAGCTCGTTTCTTACCAGTTAGAACTACATATGTGGAAGAAGATTATGCAAAGCTTTATGTTAAAGAGATAGTGCGACTTCACGGTGTTCCAAAGATCTATTATCTTTGATAGAGGAACTCAGTTTACAGCTAATTTTTGGAAGTCCTTCCAAGAGGGTTTGGGGACTCAGGTGAGCCTTAGCAAGGCATTTCATCCGCAGACTGACGGATAAGCTGAACGTACCATTCAGACTCTCAAGGATATGCTACGGGCATGTATGATGGATTTTGGAGGTAATTGGGATGATCACTTACCATTTATTGAATTTGCTTATAATAATAGTTATCATTCTAGCATCCAAATAGCACCGTATGAGGATTTATATGGGCGAAAGTGTAGATCCCCTATTGGGTGGTTCGAAGTAGAAGAGACTAAATTGATAGGGCCAGATTTGGTCCAGCAAGCTATAGAGAAAGTTAAGCTCATACAAGATCGGTTAGTAGCAACCCAAAGTCGTCAAATATCCTATGCGAACAATCGTTGAAAGGACTTAGAGTTCCAAGTTAAGGATTGAGTGTTCTTAAAAGTGTCACCAATGAAGGGTGTAATGAGATTTGGCAAAAAGGGAAAGCTTAGTCCTCGGTATATTGGACCTTATGAGATTGTGCGCAAGGTAGGCAAAGTGGCTTACGAATTAGATCTACCTCCTGATTTGGAGTCAGTTCACCCAGTTTTCCATGTCTCGATGCTTTGTAAATGTGTTGGAGATCCTACTAGGATCGGGCCAGTGAATGATGTTCAAGTGACAGAAAAGTTGACATATGAAGAGGTACCCATTGCCATATTAGATAGGCAAGTACGGAGGCTTAGAAACAAAGAAGTGGCCTTAGTTAAGGTTTTGTGGAGAAACAATAATCGAGAAGAAATGACATGGGAAGCGGAAGAAAAGATGAAATCCAAGTACCCGCACTTATTCCAACCCCCGGGAGAGATCCAAGATGAGACATCAAGAACATGAGGTATGTATATTTTTCTTTTTATGCATTTGGGTCGTGTGTGGCCAAACACTATTGCTATTATGTTGTGGCCCTGTGAGGCATTGATATTATGAGATGTTGTGACAGGATGGTAGTGCCATATTACAGGGGAAACTCTGGCAAAATTTTTATAGAATCCCCGAGAGCCTAACATTCGAGGACGAATGTTCTTAAGGGGGAGAGAATGTTACACCTCGGGAAAATTTTTCGTTAATGCACAGTGAATAGACTAACGGAGGGCACAAAGTATGCGATGTGTTAATAAGTAAGAAATAGCATTTGATGACCCTAATTGGGATTTCAAAGACATTCGAGGTAAGAGAAGAAAGTTTGCCAAGGAAGACAAGGTATAAGTTATGTATCGGGAGAGATTTGCGAGTAACAAGTTAATGATAACTTAATGATGTTTTGGAAAAGAGTTATAGCATCCCTTAGATTGTTAATAAGGTGCTAAACAAGTGTTAAGAAGGTTCCATAAGGATTGGAGATCAAACAAGTCGATGAGATCGAGTTCGGAGAAGCTGGGCATTATACGACCCAACATACTGGCCATATAAAATATATTGGCTGTATGTTAGGCTGTATATTCAGCCCAGATTGCCAGCCTCACTGGACCAAATCTACGCTAGACATACGGTCAATATAAATTATACGGACCGTATGTTGGTCCGTAGAATTTGGTCGGGACAGATTGTGTATTATTAATAAGGGGACCAAGTTCAGTTCATTTCATTTCCTCTCTACTCCCCTTCTCTCTAGAACATTTCTCCACACCTCTCCTACAAGAATTCAAGAGATATTAATGATCAATTTCTTCAAACCAAGAGAATCAAGTGTAAGAAACTCATTAAAGCTCATCCAAGACAAGAAATCCAAGTGGAAGTGGAACTAGGGTTTTTCTCAAGTGAAGTGTTTCCACCCAAGGTCCACTCCTACACCATCTAAGGTAAGTTTTATGGTCTTTCCATGTTGTTTGAGGTATTGAGAGGTTAAAAGACATGGATTGTAGAAGGAGATAGAAAATGGGTCATGAATGTGAGAATAGTGATATTTTTGAGTAGTAGCTTGGATTGAGTCATGATTCTTGATATGTTGTGACTATGAATATGTTATAAATGACATTTAGAACATGGGATAGACATTGTATATGAGTGAACGTAATAGTGTGCTATGACTATGGATATGGATGATTTGAAGGGAATTGGGAAATATGGATAATGTAGGTGAATAAAGACTATTGCTTATGAGGTTGTGAATATTATTATAGATGTTTGGGAGTTGATATATGATATGGAGGAATTTGTATAAATAAAAGAGATGCTGCCCAATTTTCTCTAGCCTTAGTCAAGTATGCTAAGCTATCGATTTTCTAATGTTAGTATAACTCTAATGAAGGTAGAAACGAAAGCATTGAAGGAGAACGTTCAACCGATAGAATAGTTGAACGAAAAGGTATGTAAGGCTAACCCTTCTTTCAATAAGGCATGGTTCTTTGGCCATATATCTATTCTTTCATGAGCCTATGATGTCCTCCAAATGATTCTATCTCTAAAGCTACTAAAGCTCACGATTCTCGTTGTGTTACAACTCTATGAAATTCCTTATATGATGAGTGATCCTCTAAGGATAGATGTAATAAAATGATGATAGTAATGATGTCAAAGAAGCCGATGAGCTCTTATGTATATGTGTTTATATATGACTATTATGTAACCTCGAGCTTATATGGTCGGGTATGATATGTATTGCACGTGCACCACTGCAGTTGGGTACAGATAACCCTGAGCCTTGGTAGGGCCATGTATGTATAATCACCGAGCCTTGCCTTGGCGGGGTATGTGAAACACCAATCCTTCATGGTCGGGTATGCTATGAATATGAATATGTAAATGAATATGAATACGAATATGAATATGAATATGGATATGAAATGTAAATGAGTATGGATACGAATATGGATACGGATATGGATGTATGTACATAATCGCATTAGAAATGGAAGGTCTCTATGAAAAGCAAGTAAGTGTTTATGACGATTGTTCTACTTCCTCCCATCTTATGCTATTTCTTATGTTGTTTATTATGCTTCTATAATGATGTTGATCATGCTTTACATACTTAGTACATTCTTCGTACTGACGTCCTTTTGTTTGTGGACACTGCATCATGTCCGCAGTGGACGAGTGGGAGACAGCTTGATCTATAGCTTTATTACTCAGGGACTACGTAGCGGAGCTCCATTTCATTCGGAGCTACGGCTTTTGGTATCTATTCTTTTGTGTACATACTTATGGGCATGGCGGGTCCCGTCCCACCTATATGATATGACATACTCTCCTTAGGCTCGTAGACATGTGTTCATGTTTAGATATATTTGTCCTTGTCGGCTTATATTTTGGATATCATTTTTTTTAGCCTCGTCGGCTTATGTACATTGTTGTGGGCATAGTTGTTGATAGTGATATAAATGTATTGTTGCTTGATAAAATAGTATGAATGATGGATAGAAAGTATGATTTAGCTATGTGGCTCAACTAGATGTAAATGTGAATGTATGATAGGAGGTGCCCGGGTGGGTTAGCACCGCGTACCCGTCATGGCCCTCCAGTTGGGTCGTGACAGGGAGAAAGCATGATTTGGTCCTCATACATGAAGTTCGGTTAGATATTATCTAGGTTAGTATGAATGCTGCTTTTGTGGGCTAGTCGCCATTAAATGAGAAGTTGAACCAAGGTATGTAGTCGATATGTTTGAGGGAATGGAAGTGGTGTGTATATATTCTAGGTACGGATTTATTTAGCGTGTGGGAGTCGCTCTATTACTGAGCTGGCGACCATAGGGTCTTGTTATACCGCATGCTAGGGTGACTCGTACTTTGAACGTATTTAACTTCATTGTGTATTCATGTTGTTATTGAGTTGATTTCTTTGATTCTATCATGAACGATGGCATAGGGTCCTGTATTCATCGACATTGGTATTATTGATTGAAATTGGGGTCCGGTATTCATTGACATTGGTATTATTGATTGAAATCGGGGTCTTGCATTCATTGGCATTGGTACTCTTTACTGATTTTGTTCCATATTGACTGTTGAACTGGAAATGTGTTGTGTGTGTGTATACATATATATATATATATATATATATATATATACAAAGGCACATTTGACAGGGGGTGAGGATGTGGCCCATTTATAGGTTCGTGATCTGAGGTCACTTCCGGAGCGAGTGGTACATGGACACTATGGGTCCCCTGCAGGTCATGACTATTGGGTGAACATAACCATTATCATGTTGTACGGCTGTAATACTATCATTGGTTGCATTGCATTTTACTTATTTATACTCTTGTGACTGGTGGGTGATTATTTGTTGAAGTTCATTTTGGGTCGCTGACGGTTGCGTCTACTTGCCAAATTACGAGTCCGTCTAATCGTTAAAAGGAAGGTAATGTGTAGTGGTTCAACTTAGGATGGGTTTACATGAAGGTTTGCTGTTTCTTATTCACTGATCATTGAGACATATGTGGTCTAGGAGTCATTCTCGAGTTGAGACTGATTGTTGTCTGATAGTTTTTATTTTCTGTTGTTACCTTGCTGTGATAGAGGTAGAGCAATACGGTAGGCTTATGTCGGGATTGTTATCCCATGGTTAGGATTTATAAAGGTTTAATTCTATATTATATGCGTAAACTAATCTTAGTCGGCCTATGATGGTTACCAGTACGTGTGGTGTACTGATACTACTCTTGCTACATTCCTTTTGGGGTGTAGATGTGTTTTCGTGATTGGTCGAAGTTTCGTTAGCTGGAGTAGCTGATGTCTTCCTACAACTTCTGTATACCTCATCCTAAAGGTAGAAGTTGTGTCATTTTAATTTTGGTTACATCCTATGTATTGTAGAAGCTCTTGTACATGTCTAGACTAGGTCTTGGGAAAGTGTAATTTTCTGAATTAATAAAAGAGTGCCATGGTGTATCCCGCTTATTATTCATTATCATCTGTTGTATTTACTTTTCAAACGATTTTTATAACGGGATAGTTGGTAAGGGTTCACCTACCCGGGGGGATGAGGTAGGTGCCCGGACGAACCGTAAATTGGGTCGTGACACTATCATAATATAAAATCATGTGATCCTGATAATCCTTTGCAATATTCAAATGCTTAAAGAACCTTTATAAGCAAACAACTTCTTGTATTGCAGATGCCCAAGCCACAGACTCAACTTGCATAGTTGAAAAGATCGTGCAAAATTGTTTCTTCCTTTCATAAAATAGCATCACCATTAAGTAAGAAAGTGTATCAGATAACGATTTTCTATCATTCCGGTCACCAACCCAATCAACATCTATATATACTCTCAGGAGTAAATCAGATCCACTATAACATAGTGAAGAATCTACAACTCTCTTAAGATATCGAGAAATCCGCTTCACTGCTTTCAAATGATCTCTTTGAGGATTGAATTGATACCTACTAACCAGATCTATGGTATAACAAATGTCCTGCCGAGTACACATCATAGCGTATGTCAAGCTCCCGACAACACTTGAAAATGTAACTCGAGACATGTCTTCTTTTTCTTTTTCAGTCTTTGGATACATTTCAAGGCTTAAAGTCTCACCTCTCGCTATAAGAGTATCCAGAGGTTTGCAACTATTCATCCAAAAGCTTTCCAAAGTCTTCTTTATATAAGTTTCTTTGAGATAGACTCAAAAACTTCTTGGAATGAGCTCTTTGGATCTTAACACCCAATATATAGTCTACATCACCCATGTCTTTCATGTCAAATGACTTTGAAAGCTATAACTTGATAGTCTTCACATATTCTAAATTATTTTCGGCGAATAAAATATCATCCACGTAAAGGGAAAGAATTATAAACATGCCATTGGAATGCTTCACATAGATGCAATGGTCTTCATCTATCATGGTGAAATCATATGAAATCACCTCCTTGTGAAATCTCAAATACCACCACCTTGAAGACTGATTCAGGCCATACAAAGATCTTTTTAATTTGTAGACTTTCTTTTATTGGCCTTTAATGTTAAAACCTACAAGTTGTTCCATGTAGATTTCCTCGTTTAGTTCTCCATTGAGAAAATCTGTCTTCACATCCATTTGGTGTAATTCTAGATACAAACGTGCAACAATAGCCAAAAGCAAGCGAATTGAGGTAAACTTCACAACTGGTGAAAAGGTTTCCTCATAATCTATTCCAGTTCATTGGGTAAACCTCTTTGCGACCAATCGTGTCTTGTATGCTTTTATTGATCCGTCCTCTTTTCATTTAACTTTTAGAACTCATTTGTTCCCAATACCTCTATGCCTAGAAGGAAGGTCAACCAGATTCCAGACTCTGTTAGTTCTATTGGACTCCAATTCTTCTTTCATGTTTTTATCCATTCATATTTTCCAGGGCTTGCCAAAGTCTCAGTTATAGAATTAGGCTCATCTAATTCTCTGGGAGATACCAAGAAAACGTAATCCTCAATCTCGTATGATCGTTCAGGTATACCTTTACTAGTACATTTACACAATTGAAGTTTAGATTCCTCAATAGGATTTTGGGATTCAAAACTCTCACTTGGATAAGGAACCAATCCTTGATCTCTTTGACTATCAAACATGTCTGAAGCCATTGTCTGATCATGTGAATTCATCATTTCGTAAAGAGGCTCTCCTTCTTCTATTTCACCCTTTTTTGGAAAACCATTTTCTAGAAATGTGACATCTCGTGATTCAATTTCAGTAATACTTCCATCTTCTAATTCACCAATGAACACATACTCTTTGTAGTTTTCGGAGTATCTTATAAAGATATATTTCTTCCATTTTGGACTGAGTTTTCCAAACTTTCCAAAATGATCTTTTACATATGCAGCACAACCCCAAGGTCGTAGATCATTCAAGTTTGGTTTATAACCAGTCTATTTCTCATAGGGAGTGGAAGCAACGGATTAGAATACATTTAATTTAATATGTAGGTCGTAGTCAACGCATGTCCCCAGAAGGAGATAGGTAAATTTTTCTGCGCCATTATGGAGCTTGTCATGTCTAATAGTGTTCTATTCCTCCTTTCTGCTACACCATTCTATTGAGGTGTGTAAGGAATATTAATTGTCTAGTAATGCCTTTTTATTACATAATTCTTCAAATTGTTTTGACAAATATTCAAGGCTTCTATCGGTTCTTAAAGTCTTTATACTTTTATCTAATTGATTCTCAACTTTATTCATATATCTTCTAAAGCATTAAAGTGCTTCAGATTTATGAGAAATCAAATAGACATAACCAAAGCACGTGAAATTTTCAATAAGTGTAATAACAAACAAAGCATCAGACCTTGCCCTCACATTCATTGGACCACAGCTATCAAAATTGATTAATCACAATAGGGAATCACTCTCTTAACCTTCCCAAATAGTTTATGTGTAATCTTTCTTGCAAGACAATTTTCACAAGTTGACATATCAATTTCATAGAGAGAACCCAAATGTCCATCTTTAGCCAACATATTCATTTGATCGATCTTGCCCTAATCTTGCATGCCATATATTAACAAACATCTTTGTTACTAGAAAAAATGCCAAAATACACTAGTCCACATAAGTGGAATAATTACTATTTAACACAAATAAACCATCATCAAGTGTCCAGAACCATCAAAAACATTCTCAACGGTAATTTTCACAGAATTGGTGCTGAACAAGAACCTAATACAAGAAGATCAAACACTGACAGTTGCAATAGTGCATGTTACTTTTATCCTTCTTCTTGTAACGCCACTTTTCCATGTTGAAATTCAGTAGGTTCTTTTCCTTGGAGGATCCATCTTCGGTCTCTTTGACCCTTTTTTAAGTTGATCGCACTTGAAGTCTGAAAGGTTTTTACTACTTCATTTGCCACATAAGCAGTAGGTATTGATTTAGCAGCACCAAGCCGCTCATCTTCAAGCTCCACATGATGGACAACATCAACAAATATTTTGGTGCTATCATAGTGGGTCAAGATAACCTTTAAATTTCAAAATATTGAGAAGAGACCGGATCACTACCTGACCTTACTGCTCATCTAATAGAACATGATTAACACTTTTAAGTTGTGCATGTTACATCTCGTGTTTTCGTGCGATAGAAAGCGTTCAAGTTAGACGACATAAGTAGTGGAAGACGAGGTTATCCCAAGCTTATAGGTGGTTAGAATGGTAGTACGGATATGTCGTAAGGATTAGAAGTTAAACGAATCGAAGAAAATAAGTTTCGTCGACGTTTGACATTTATTTTGAATGAAATACGGTCCAAGCTATAATACCGCATATTTTTGGACTAGGAAATTGAACCATCCAACATGATAAAATTTACATGAGCCCACAGGATTTGGTCATATTCAAGCATGCAAATCAAGAGCTCGAAGTATAAAAGCATGAAGTCCAGAAATGATTTAAGCCCGAAAAGTGTGACGATGATGATTGGAAATATCATTTTCTGTGCGGCAAAAGAGGCTATGGACTAGTGATATATCACATGAGCATAATAATGAGTATATGAAATGTGTTTAAAATCATCATAATTTAAGTGAATTGAGATCAGGAAATTAATTATATGTGTAATTGGTTAAATGGGAAATTGTAGGGAAAGACAAAGAATTAATTAAGATTATTGAATAAATATTATGTGGACAGAACCATGATAATCATTGCGAGTGGCAGTAGTGGGCATATCTATACATGCACATAGTAGTGATGACAAAATGAAAGAGGGGCTCTATGTATTACATGTGTGAGTGGTAAAAGTAATGACAAATAGTAGTGTGGAATAAATGAATACATGTGTAAGTGTGGAAAGGACCCTTAAAGTAACTCTATACCACATTGTTAAGCTTTCCTTTTCGGGAAAATAAAATTGCTGAAACGTTTGGACACCAAGAGATATTACATACATATTTCTTAAACACATCTTACATGAAAATCTCTTACAAAGAAATGTGGACAACCTCAATTATTTTGTAGCAGCAACCTTTTGGGCTGTATTTATATATCTATATTCCCTTCTCAACATGTGAAGATATTACATACATATTTCTTAAACACGTTTTAAAAAAAGTTTGTCACTTGATATACGCGATATACCGAATATATCTTTAGCATAAAAAAAGATGCTTTCCTCATTATAGGTCGAACCGTTAAATGAATTTCGAGGTTGGAATAGCAAGAAAGCTAACAAGGTATGTAAGGTTTCTTTTCTCCTTTCTTTTGGCACGAACCTAACGAAACTGGCATAATGCGTCTACTAGATATAATGCCCTTGTTCTTCATTTCCTAATATGTTATATGATTCATGTTTCACTAGACCTTGAGATTTCCATTGAATATATGTTGCTGACGATAATTACATAATGAACTCGGAGGCTACCAGCCTTACGTCACTCCGATGGTCTCAGATTATGTTCTTCTAGTGTCTATATATATGTACCTATTTTATGACACCGAGCCACGTTATAGTCGGCCGGATACGACACCTATTGTGTACACACTACAGTTGGGTACGTTATGATGATGTTAGCCCCAAAGAGCGGCTTGATGATAATGATGCAGCCCATAGTGTGGCTTATATAAATGTATATGTTTTTTTTATTTTTTATGAAAGCATGCATATCTATGCCCTAGCGGCATTTAGAGTTTCAGGTTGTCTCTCCCTTACTTCTCCTTACTTTACTTGGTATATCTATCTGACTGACGTCCCTTGCTAGGACACTGCATTGCGTGCCCGCAAGTATAGATAGCCAGACAGAAAGATCCTCTCAGTAGGTTGCCCCAGCTTGGCATTGTTGGTGTTGACACCTAATTTTTACCTTGTAAACTACATTTTTTTAAAATTTCAAATTCCCCGAGTCAAAAACGGAGTAAGGATATTTCCTTTCAATTTTAAAGATTTCAAAAATCCTGAGAAAATTGCAAAAAATGACGTTTAATTATTATTTGCTGAAAAAATTGACAAATATAAGAAATGCGAGTTATTTACTTTTATCCCGCTCCGTCTAGTCCGGGAGAATTGTCATTTGAACAATGCATTAATTACAGCTCATTTTTTACCGCATTTTCCACAAATTTTAATTTTCTCCGGAATTATATCATTTATAATATTTAGTCTTTATTTCATATAAATTGGGGGGGGGGGTTAAATTGAGCTTTTAAAAACTTAAAGGGTGAGTGTTTAAAAAAAAGGGGAATGAAAGTTTGTAAAACAAACTCCCCCCACCCCCCCCCCCCAACTTCATTTTCGTTTTCACCCGCACCCTTTCTCGTTTTTTAAGGCGATTTGGGGGCGATTCTAGGTTCCACCTCCATGGCTATCCACGGCCATTTTTGACCAGATTTTTTAGGGGTTTTGTTCCTTATCACGAGTTCTCGTGATTCCCAGGTTTAATTTCATTAGATTTTTTTTTCTATAATTAATTGAATCCTATTAAGGATGTTACCTTAAGTTCTTTTGTGTTATGGTTGCCATGGGCAGAGCCACGAGCTCTGCGCCATCTTGTGCCCCATAACACCCAATAAAGAATCTAAGGGGGAATTTCCTAAAGAGATTCACGATTGGCTACGATTCTGGGGATTTTATCCTATTTGGTACGATTTTAGTACTATTCAAACGGTGGGAACGTAATAAATTTGTCCTATTAGTGACAAGGCATATTATGCTAGTATTTTCTATTTTTATTGGATTTTATTTGAAACTTTAGGGTACAATCTGTTAGATTTTTGTTGTATTCTATGACTTATGTGAATTTCTGATTGGATGAGGTACGAATTAGTATAAATTGGTTGAAAATCTTGTTGTCCTTTACTGAAATTCGAATTTTGGTGTATTGGGGGGGAATTTGATTTCATTTTTGGGTCATTTTTGTCCCTGGGGTTGAAATTATCATGCTATAAATAGAATAGGATTGGAAAATTTTAAGGGGTTTGATTTTTATCCAAAAAATTCTCTCAAAAAACAGCTAGGGTTCGATTGTCACATTGATCTTCCTATCCTACTGTTATATTACTACTACACTGCCTAAAATTATACTATTATTACACTACTGCACTGATATTAACACTATTACTACTTTGGAAAATTTAAGAACAAAGGGACTGTTTTGTTACACCCCGTATCTTCGAAGAAGCACTTATCAAATTTGAAACATAAGTACGTTGAGTTATGGTTAAGAAAAACTACTTTGGAATATAGGGAGCAAGCATTATTAAGTATATTTAATGAGTGAAGGATGTATATAAGGTATACCGAAAGGTTTTATAAGGAAATGAGTGGAACAAATGGAGTAGTACGACTTTGGAGAAAGGATGGGTAATGTTTTTGTGAAAATTTTGGTCCAACTTGGGGGACAAATATCTCTTAGCATATGAAGTGTTTTAAGGTGAAACAAAAGCCTAAAATGAAGTTCGTCGAGTATAGTTTCCAACACAATAAACCGCTATCGATTGGACTGGAGGCTGCACGATGAACGTTACAGTTCAAGTCAGTGAGCTGTAAACGCGTGCTACAAGAATACTACGTTATCGACTTGCTACATTACTGCTACAGTAATTGCTACAGTAACCCGACCCGAATTTGACCCCTATATAAAGGGTAATAACCCCCTTTTTCCATCAAATTTTGCTAGAAAATTCCAGAAAATTGAAGAGAGAGTGTGAGGAAAACAAAAAGTGAGCAATTTTCAAGTAGCGGAGTAGTAGTTTAGGTCCGGGTAACACATGGTTGTGATTCTAGTGTTGTTTTGCAGTGGATTTTAGCGTGGATATTGAGGATATTGCAGTCTTAACAAGAAATAAGGCATGAATCTTTCTCTTTTGGTATTATTTAAGACTTATTTACGGAGATAAAGTCGTTAAATAATTGTGTAGTAAGTTGGTTAGTTTTGGAAGTTGGAAAATAGCGCGTGATTTTTTTTTATTGTACATATTGGTGTGGAAATGATGTTATTGATGTTGGTATTATTGTTGTTGTTGTTGTTGCAAGGCTTCTAAGAGATTCCGCTAGGCATATAAATGGGGGGAATGTTGCCCGATTTTCGAGATATAAAATAGTTTGACTGAGATCTTAGCACAAATATACTACGCCAGGCCCTAACGATCAGTGAATCCTCAAATGCAGACTTGCGAAATTTTATTAATAAGTGTAGATAATCGGAGGCCGAATAGGTATGTTAAGGCTCGCCCCGTTCTTTCAAAGGCATGATTCTTATGGTATGATTTCTGCAAATGTTTCCAGAACTTCTTGTTTTAAAAAACTAAAAGTTCATGGTACTTAAAGCTTCTCATGATGTGAGGATAAGAATGATTTTGTGATGGTAGACAACGATAATGATGATTTTGTGTTTTAAGAACTCAAGTTTATGATTTCAAGTTAATATGAGAATGTGGAGCTACTTCTAGATTTTCTCACTTTACTCATTGATGATGACTCTACTTCTAAAAGGCTCCAAAGTGTATGAAAGCTATCCATTCTTTTCTTTTTTGGCATGAACTACATAGTGAGCGAACGACGAACATACATGACTCCAATGAATTCCAATTCTCGTTGGTACTTGACATGATAGTTGTCTTTGATTTCTGTGTTGGTTCATTCCGATTTATTCTGTTTGAGTCCGTATGATGATTTAGTTTGCATTTGATTGCTCATGATATTCTACTCGTGCATAATGTTAATATATCATTCACCGAGTCCCGGGCCGGGTACGTATTTGTGCTCAGTTTCATTGCATTGTTCACTGAGTCTCTCACTAGAGGGTCGGGTACGGTATATATATGATTATTTCATCCAGTCCCTCACTGTAGGTCCGGTACCGTATATATATATGATTTCCTCACCGAGTCCCCACTCGTAGGCCGGTACGGTATATATATATATGATGATTTCACCGAGTCCCTCACTAGAGGGCCGGGTACGGTATGTATATGATGATTTCACCGAGTCCCTCACTAGAGGGCCGGGTACGGTATGTATATGATGATTTCACCGAGTCTCATAATGGGCCGGGTACGGTATATTATATATATGCATGACTCTATCTTCGGTAAGGTACGTACATTGGTATCCTTGATTATCATACTTGTCTCCTGTCATCTTCTACTCAGACATGATCTTCATTATTGTACTTCATGCTTTACATACTCAGTACATTTTTCGTACTGACTCCCTTTCCTCGGGGGCTGCGTTTCATGCCCATAGGTACATACACTCAGTTTGGTGATGCTCTGGCTTAGGACTTCTGCCCAGCTGCTTGGAGAGCTCTATTGTTCCGGAGCTTGAGATATTTTGGGTACAGATCCTTTTGACATAGATTCTGCTATATTCATAGAGGTCTGTAGACATATGTGGGTTGTGCATATACAATTTGTTCAGCTATATCGATGTAGTTCGTCTTGGATGTCCCCGTATATAGTGGCAGCCTTGTCGGCTTACATATTTGTTATGTTTTGGTTAGCTATGGCTTCTCGTATATTTACTCTCTTGATGTATGACATGATGAGTTCATAGCATGCTTTTGCGAGTGCCATATTGTTTTCAATTTCACCGATTATATCTAGCGGGTCGTATACGGGTGCCCACCTCAGGCACTAGTCATGGCCTATCGGTTTGGGTCGTGACATGTTTAAGGTTTTTTGGGTGTTGGTGTTTGAAGTTTGTGATTCAACCACTCCTTTTGATCTTTTGGTTACCCTACAAAATGTAATATCATCATTTCTTTATTTTTATTTTAGCACTTTATACGAGCTTGAATAACCTGTCCTATTTGTTTAAATATGTGCTTGGAGACTTCGTTAGTTAATTTCTAGCACATTTTGCCTAGTCTAGTTAGTAATATAGTTTTGATAGTGTTTTAGTTGCTATAATGGCACCGAGTTGATCCGAATCATGTTTGAGGTTCTCTTTATTTTTTCTCGATGAAACTAAAAGATAAGACATGATTGATTGTATTGTAAATTTGGTCTTGATATAGTAGTTTGTTTAAGATTCTAGCTCATATGTTGATTGCTAGAACTTGGTAGTCATTTCATTAGAAATTTAGATACTTAG
>NC_081352.1:4365981-4396244 GCF_029784015.1 Lycium ferocissimum
AAACCAAACCCCAGGGTTTTGGGCTACCCCCCCAAAAAAACCTCTTTTTCCCTACCTGCGGTGGTGTGCGTCAATAGATATCACCCCCGGCCATATAGGCTCGTGTCATTAACGAAACCTATATATCTATTTACACATAAGAATACATAAGTAAAAACAACATCATCATTATCATTATCACTATATCTTTCCTTAGAGGATCAACTACCGTAGGATGAGATCAATGATAGCATGAGAGTATCAAGAACTATGAGCTTTAGCACTTCTAGGAATGGAGTCATCACGGAAGACATTATGAATTTCATGTATAGGTTCACAACAACGGAATCATGCCTTAAGAAAGAATGGTTAGCCTTACATACCTTTATGTTTGCTTAACTTATTAATGCTTCTCCTTCCAAGCTCACAATCTACATTCAAGAGGATTCACACTAACGTCAAGTCTTAGAAATACTCATAAGTTCAAGCTAGAATAATTAATAAGCTAGTGGAAATTGGGAAGCACTTCCCCTATTCCATCTACTTCCACCATATTCCAAATCAACTCTCAAACAACAATGACAACTTCAACAATATCATGCTTAAGAGATTTTTATTCAAATTATATCCAACATAACTCCAAAACTCATTCTCTTAATCCATTTATAACCAAAACTTCATTACAATCCTTATGCACTTGTATACAACACTCCCTCATCATTATTATTACCCTTCATAACAATATTATACTCAAAACATTCCAACAAGGATAACTCAAGTTAATTACTACACAAAATATCATCAAATCCACATTTGAACTTCCCCTTCCACTTTCTTCCTCAATCAAGTTTTAAACAACCAAGCATTCTTAATAACATGAAATAGATGTGAAAACTAACCTTTTATCACATAAAGATAAGTTTGGATCAAATTATCCACTTGAGTGAAACCCCAACTTCAACACCAAAGGAATTCTACAAACCCTAGTGAGCCTCCCAACACTTGAATCTCTTGATTTTTGCCTCCTGATCTTTGATTTCACTTGGTTTTGGTTAAATATGTTTGAAAGAAGGTTATAGAGCTCTCAAGAACTTGGGTAATGTTAAAAATGAAATAACATGTGTAAGGGTCGGATAATATAACTTAAAAAAAACTGGGCCGACCCAAATTTACGATCAACTTTACGGATCGTAAAAATTATATGGTCCGTATAATTGGACCGTAAAATCCCACCAGTGGTTCACCCTTTTCTAGAATCAATTTACGGTGGAGGTCAGCCAGATATACGGTCCGTAAAAATTATACAGTCCGTATATCTGACCGTAAGACCCATCTTTTTCTGAAACATATTCTTGTCGATTTGTTCAACCTTTAATCCTTCCAATACTTACTAATCATGAACTTAACCCTTTTTAACTATAAGATAAACTCGTATAATCTTATTTAACCTTGGTATCTCCCATATCCAAGGCTAGGGCCACTAACACACGACAAATTCCAACGCCCAAAAACCACGAGGTGTAACAGTTAAATTAGCCATGATAGATCACAGGGGAGATGACGAAGATATCCACATGCCACCAGTCTACAAATTGGTTCCTACGACTATGATAAGAAGCGGGTTTGAGCCCGGGAAAGGTCTGGGAAGGAACTTGCAATGAATCAAAGAACCAGTGAGTATCCAAAATGGAAAATATCGATTCGAGGTTGGATACGAGCCATGTGAGGTAGAAGAGGAAGAAGAAGAACATTGACCAAGAGGTCCTATTGAAATGAGAAAGCCATTCCCTCATCTATACCAGTCCTTCACAGTATGCCCATTAAGTCACAATAACAAAGATCCAGAAGAGGGGTTAAGGACGTTGTTTTGGGAAGAGGAATGCACTGCCATCATTGAAGAATGCTTCAAGGTGTTGAAGATTCATCGTACTGAGCCAGCGTAAACAATAAGTGGATGGACTTCTACCCCGTTGTTCACTCTGCGGTTGTTACATCTCGAAATTTTTTTCGTTAACGTACAGTGAATAGACTAACGAAGGGAAAGATGTATACGATGTTTTGATAAGTAAGAAATAGCATTTGATGATCCTAATTGAGATTTCCAAGGCATTTGAGGTAAGAGAAGAAAGTTGTTAAGGGAAACAAGGTATAGGTTGTGTGTCGGAAGAGATTTACGAGTGAAAAGTTAATGACGGCTTAATAATGTTTTAGAGAAGAGTGATAATGTCCCTTAGATTGTTAATGAGGTGTTAAACAAGTGTTAAGAAGGTTCCATAACGATTGGAGATCATACGATTCAACAAGAACGAATTTCGAAAAGTTGGGCAATATACGGTCCAACATACTGGCTGTATAAAACATACTGGCCGTATGTTCTGCCCAGAATGAGGACCTTCACTAGACCAAACATACGACCAGACATACGGTCAGTATAAAAGATACGGACCGTATGTTGGTCCGCATGTCCGAGTCGGGTCCAATTTTTAAGTTGATATAAGGACCCCCAACTTCATTTATTTCATTTTATTTTCACTCCACACCTCAAGAACCCTCTAGAATCCTCTCCACTCTTCATACACAATAACCCAAGAGAAATCTATGATCAACTTTATCAAACCAATAAAATTAAGTGTATGAAACTTATTGAAGATCATCCAAGCCAAGAAATTCCAATGGAAGTGAACTAGGGTTTTGGTGAAAGAAGAGTATTTTCATTCAAGGCATATTCCTACACTATCTAAGATAAGTTTTATGGTATTTTCATACTGTTTAAGGTATTGAGAAGTTGAAACACTTGGATTGCAGAAGAATATAGAAAATGGGTCATGAATGTAGGAATAGTGTCATTTTGAGTAAAAGCTTGGATTGAGTCATGATTATTGAGATGTTGTGAGTGTAAGTATGTTATGAATGACATTTAGAACATGGGATAAGCATTATAATTGAGAGAACGTAATAGTGAACTATGACCATGATTATGGAGGAATTGAAGTGAAATTGTGAAATGTGGATAATGTAGATGAATGATGATTATTGCCTATAATATTGTGAATGTTGTTATGGATGATTGGGAGTTGATATGTGATATGAGGAAAGTTATATAAATAAAGGAAATGCTGCCCAATTTTCTCTCGCCTTAGTAAGCATATTATTATAATCGATTAGCTAATTTTCATACGAACTTTCTTCAAGGTAGAAACGTGAGCATCGAAGGAGAACGATCAAACGATAGAATAGCTAAACGAAAGAGGTATGTGAGGCTAGTACTTTCTTTCTAAGGCATGAGTCTTATGACATGATTTTCCCTCCTTCACCATGAATTCCCTACATTCCGGAAACTAAGAATCTACGTTCATGAATAGCCATATGAGTTAAAGATAAGAGTATTATGAACATGATAATGATGAGCTTAAGTCCAAAGATTCTAGAGTTCATGATATGATATTCCCACAAAGCTAATGATGTTAACCACGATCCATTGATGTCGTTTATTGTATACACTCACCTTATATGCTAATTCCTTCAAGGTGGGGCAGAATGCTTGTGAATGCTCCATAACGGAAATGGGGGTTCACGACCTTATGTCACCCCGATAAAGTATAGTTGTCTTTGAGTTTCTATGCATGCATTATGATGAGTATATGATGATGATATTACACACAGCGCCTATGTGGCCGGGCAGACACCGCTAAGGCGGGCAGCGTATACACCATGTCTAGACGGCATGGGCAGACACCACTAGTGGGCAGCAAGAGATGGTACCCCCGAACACGGGAGGCCTGGACGCAAGCTAATGATTATCACACCGTACCTATATGGTCGGGCAGCTTATACTTATATGCATACATGATATGATGATGATTAGGAAGTAAGCCAACATGCATTGTTTCTTTTATAATTGACAGTCAGTTACAGGTTGCTCCTTATTTGATGCTTTATCATTTCATTGATGTATTATTATTGTTGTGCCTTACATACTCAGTACAATGTTCGTACTCACGTCCGTTTTCTTTGGACGCTGTGTTCATGCCCACTGGTAGACAGGGAGGTGATCCATATTCATAGGAGCTACTAGCTGACTTGAGAGCACTCCATTGTTCCGGAGATGCCATTGATATATTCTTTTGTGTATATATATGTTTGGGGCATGGCGGGGTCCTGTCCCGTCCATATGTCTAGTATTCTAGTAGAGGCTCGTAGATACGTATGTGTGGGTAGTATAGTCTCACAATTTCTCATCTTATGTATATGTATATATATATATATATATATATTATTTTGATAGCCGGACGGCTTACGTGTATATATATATCTATATATTATTTTGATAGCCGGAGGGCTTACGTATATAATGTAAATATGTTTCCAGTGGAAATGACTCTTTTATTATTATAAGCATGAGACTAACGAATGACCGCAGAATGAGTAATAGAATGAGCGGTGCTCGGTGGTTAGCCCCGGGTACCCATCATGGCCCTAGTCGGGTCGTGACAAAAGTGGTATCAGAGCAGTTCAGTCCTACGAAGTGCCTACGAGCCGTGTCTAGTAGAGTCTTGTTTATGATGTGTTGCGCGCCACACTAATAAACAGGAGGCAACATGGCATTTAGGAAAAATGACCATCTTTCTTCTTATGAGATCGTGCGATAGAGCCGTGTATAAGATTTTCTCCTCTCTAATAGTGTGCTATGATTTCAGAAATGCCACCAAAGGAAAAAGCTACAGCCGCCTAGAAGGGCAAGATTAGGAGGAAAAAGCGGGTAGAAAGAGAGCCACCAATGAATGTAGAAGAGGGTGAATCACATAATGAGGCTCTATCTAATGCTTCTTCCACTCCGCCTATTATAGAAGAACAAGAAGGGGCTTTAGCTCCAGCTCCTATGCCTCCAGTTCCTCCACTGGCTACTTCGGGTCAACAAGTGACCGAGGCTATTCATCTATTGACGCAGTTAGTTGCCGCCCAAGCACAGCGGCAAAATACGGGTCCAAGTGATCGGGCAGATAGTACCAGAGCCCGTGATTTCATGAGTTTGAATCCTCCAGAGTTTTATGGGTCAAAGCCGGATGAAGACCCGCAAAGTTTTGTTGATGAAATGTTGAGGATGTTGAAGATTATTCATGCCTCCGAAACTGAATCTATGGAGTTGGCATCTTATAGACTCCGAGATGTGGCGGTATTATGGTACAATAATTTGTTATTATCAAGAAAAGAGAATGGGCCTCCTCCCGTTTGGCAAGAATTCGTAGATGCCTTCATCCAACACTATTTGCTACCCGAGGTCCGCCGAGCTAGAGCGGATAGATTCTTAAAATTGAAACAAGAAAATATGAGGGCTCGGGAGTATAGCCTTCAGTTTAATTCATTGGCTAGATATGCCTCGACTATGGTGGCCGACATGGGAGATAGGGTACACAGATTTGTGAGTGGCTTAGGGCCACATTTATTTAAGGATTGTTTGACGGCTTCATTGTAAGATGGAATGGACATCTCTCGCATTCAAGCCCATGCCTAGAATTTAGAAGGACAACAACATCCACAAAGGAGTGATCGTGATATTGATAGAGGGCAAAGCAAGAGGGCCAGATCTATGGGGGCAGGTAGTGATTATAGAGGGGGATCAAGGCAGTCACATTCTAGACACTTAGGCCAGTCGGTGACTAGTGCACCTCTACGATTTACGGGTAGGATATTTGATCGCTCCTTTCGTTCAGGACAGGATCAGAGTTCGAGGGCCCCAGGTTCTCAGTTTGAGAGAGATTATAGCCAGAGGAGACCCCCAGTACCGCGATGCAGCCAGTGCGGTAGATTACATTCTGGACAGTGTCACCAAGGTTCAGATGCTTGCTATGCCTGTGGCCAGGTTAGGCACATGATGCGAGATTGCCCGTCGATGAGTGGTAGAGTTGGGGTCCAGCCCATAGGATCAGTGGCTGGTTCTTCTTCAGTGCGTCCGGTAGGGCAGACTCCCCACATTCCAGCAGCCCGAGGTAGAGGCCAAGGGGGAGCATCTACTTCAGGTGCCACTCAGCCCCGTATGTATGCTTTAGCCGGACGACAGGATCTCGAGTCCTCCCCAGATGTGGTTACAGGTATATCCGTATTTTCCCATGATATGTATGCATTGATTGATCCGGGTTCTACCCTATCTTATATTACTCCATATGTTGCTGGTCGTATTGGGGTGAAACCCGAGCCAATTAAGCCTTTTGAGGTATCTACTCCGGTTGGTGATCCCGTGATAGCTAGACAAGTGTACAAAAATTATGTAATTGTAATATGCGACATTAGACTAAAGTGATTTAGTTGAGCTGGAAATGTTAGATTTCGATGTGATTATGGGTATGGATTGGTTGGCCTCAAGTTATGCTAATGTTGATTTACCGAATGAAAGTAGTTCGATTTCAATTTTCGAGAGCCCGTGCTTGAATGGAAGGGTAATACAAAGATCTCCAAGAGGTAGGTTTATTTCCTACCTTAAGGCAAGAAAGATGATAGCTAAGGCCTACATTTATCACTTAGTCCGAGTTCACGACACCGAAGCAAAGTCGTCAACTTTCCAATCCGTTCCGGTAGTGAATGAATTTTCGGATGTATTTCCAGATGAACTTCCAGGCCTTCCTCTGAAAAGAGAGATTGATTTCGCTGTTGATGTGTTGCCGGATACCAAGCCTATTTCTATTCCTCCTTACCGAATGGCTCCGGCAGAATTGAAAGAGTTAAAGGCACAGTTGAAAGATTTGCTTGAAAAAGGGTTTATTAGACCCAGTTCATCACCGTGGGGAGCACCAGTCCTATTTTTGAGAAAGAAAGATGGCTCCCTACGAATGTGTATCGATTATAGGCAGTTGAATAAGGTGAAGATAAAGAACAAATATCCTCTCCTAAGGATTGATGATTTGTTTGATCAATGACAAGGTGCCAAGTGGTTTTCCAAAATAGACTTGAGGTCGGGTTATCATCAAGTGAGAGTTAGAGAAGAAGATATTTCCAAAACAGCTTTCAGAACGAGATAGGGCCATTATGAATTTCGGGTGATGTCATTTGGGTTAACTAATGCTCCGGCAGTGTTCATGAATTTGATGAATAATGTATTCAGGCCTCTCTTGGATCTATTCGTAATAGTATTCATTGACGATATTCTGGTATACTCTCGCACAGAATCAGAACATGCAGACCATTTACATATTGTTCTTGGAATTTTTCGAACTTGAGAATTGTATGCAAAATTTTCAAAGTGCAAGTTTTGGCTGAATTCTGTAACATTCTTAGGTCATGTTATTTCAGATGATGGCATTCGAGTTGATATTCAGAAAATTAAAGCTGTGAAGACTTGGCCAAGGCCTACGACGCCTACGAGAGGTACGCCAGTTTTACGGGATTGGCAGGTTACTATAGAAGGTTCGTAGAGGGATTTTCCTCTATTTCAGCCCCATTGATGAAGCTAACCCAAAAGTCAGCTAAATTTCAGTGGAATGATGCTTGTGAGCGTAGCTTTCAGGAATTAAAAGATAGGTTTACTTCAACTCCAGTCTAAACACTTCCAGAAGGGCAAGATGGTTATGTTGTGCACTGTGATACTTACGCGTCGGGTTAGGATGCGTATTGATGGAGCACGGTAAAGTCATTGCTTATGCTTCGGGCGGTACATTGTGAAACATGAAAAAAGCGCCCAACTCATGATCTCGAATTGGCTGTAGTTATTCATGCATTAAAGATGTGGAGACATTACTTGTATGGTGTGCATGTTGATATCTATACAGATTACAAGAGTCTCCAATACATTTTCAAACAGAAGGAGTAATCTACGGCAGAGGCGGTGGTTAGAATTATTCAAAGATTATGATGTGAGTATGTTAACCACCCCGGAAAGGCAAATTTAGTAGCTGATGTGCTTAGCCGCCGATCAATGGGCAGCCTATATGAAGTTCTTTCAAAAAAGAAAGAATTGATTCATGAGCTCCACCAACTAGCTAATCTTGGAGTACGTCTAATTGATGCAGGTAGTGCAGGAATTGGTATTAATAATCCCTTAGTTTCGTCCTTTAATGTGGAAGTGAAAGAGCGACAACATGAAGATCCTCAGTTGAGCCATTATAGAGACACATTTCATGAAAAAGAGAAGTCTCCATTTGAAACTTCTATAGATGGAATTCTTAGATACCGAGGCAGGTTATGTGTTCCGAATGTTGCAGGATTACGTCGCTGAATTTTAGAAAAAGCTCATTATTCTCGGCATTCCATTCATCCAGGAACGACAAAGATGTATCACGATCTTAAGTTGATTTATTGGTGGGATGGAATGAAGAAAGACATAGCAGAATTTGTAGCCCAATGTCCAAATTGCCAGCAAGTGAAAATCGAGCATCAAAAGCCAGGAGGATTGTTGCAAGCAATGGAAATCCCTACATGGAAATAGGAAGTGATCAACATGGATTTTATTGTGGGATTACCCCATTACCGAGGCAAGTATGATTCCACATGGGTGATCGTGGACAGACTCACGAAAGCAGCTCATTTTCTTCCTGTCAGAACCACATACTTAGCAGAAGATTATGCAAGGTTGTATCTCAAGGAGATTGTGCGACTCCATGGTATTCCGATATCCATTATCACACATAGAGGAGCGCAATTTACAGCCAAGTTCTGGAAACCTTTCCAAGAAGGCTTAGGTACTTAAGTAAGGCTCAGCACGACATTTCATCCGCAAACTGATGGGTAAGCCGAACGTACCATTCAGACCTTGGAGGATATGCTAAGGGCATGTGTTCTAGATTTTGGTGGTAGTTGGGATGACCACTTACCTCTAATTGAGTTTGCATACAACAATAGCTACCATTCCAGTATCCAAATGGCTCCATATGAAGCTTTATATGAAAGGAAGTGCAGGTCTCTAATTGGATGGTTTGAAATAGGAGAAGTACAGCTAATAGGCCCTGAGTTGATTCAGTAAGCAGTAAAAAAAGTCAAGGTGATCCGAGATCGATTGTTGACAGCCCAAAGACGCCAAAAATCTTATGCGGACAACCGCCAGCGAGACTTAGAATTTCAAGTTGATGACTGGGCATTTTTGAAGGTGTCACCAATGAAAGGTGTGATGAGGTTTGGTAAGAAAGTAAAGTTAAGTCCTCGATACATTGGACCCTATAAGATTATCCGCAAGGTGGGTCAAGTAGCTTATGAATTGGACTTTTCTCCAAAACTTGAATCGGTCCATCCAGTTTTCCATGTCTCAATGCTCCGCAAGTGTATTGAAGATCCTATGAGGATTGTTCCAATAGATGATGTTCAAGTGACAGAAAAGTTAGTCTATGAAGAAGTGCCCATTGCCGTCTTAGACAGGCAAGTACAGAGACTTCGAAATAAGGAAGTAGCTTCAGTTAAAGTCTTATGGCAAAGTAACAACCGAGAAGAAATGACTTGAGAAGCAGAAGAGAGCATGAAATCCACATACTCGCACTCATTTCAGCCCCCAGAAGAGATCCACGATGAAACATCGAAATTATGAGGTATGTATGTTTTCTTTTTATGTATATAGGTCATGTGTGGCCAACTTATATTGCTATTGTGTTGTGACCACGAGGAAATGTTATTGTGGGATGTTGTGACAGGATGGTAGTACCATATTACAGGGGAAACTCTGGCAAAATTTTCATAGAATCCCCGAGTGCTTAACATTCGAGGACGAATGTTCTAAAAGGGGGGAAGAATGTTACACCTCGGAAAATTTCCCGTTAACATACAGTGAATAGACTAACGAAGGGCATGATGTATATGATGTTTTGATAAGTAAGAAATAGCATTTGATGATCCTAATCGAGATTTCCAAGGCATTTGAGGTAAGAGAAGAAAGTTGTTAAGGGAAGCAAGGTATAGGTTGTGTGTCGGAAGAGATTTATGAGTGACAAGTTAATGACAGCTTAATGATGTTTTGGAGAAGAGTGATAATGTCCCTTAGATTGTTAATGAGATGTTAAACAAGTGTTAAGAAGGTTCCATAACGATTAGAGATCAAACGAGTCGACAAGAACGAATTCCGGAAAGTTGGGCAACATACGGTCCAACATACTAGCCGTATAAAACATACTGGCTGTATGTCTGGCCGTATGTTCTGCCCATAATGAGGACCTTCAACGAACAAACATACGGCCAGACATACGGTCAGTATAAAAGATACGGACCGTGTGTCCGAGTCGGGTCCAATTTTTAAGTTGATATAAGGACCCCAACTTCATTTATTTCATTTCATTTTCACTCCACACATCAAGAACCCTCTGGAATCCTCTCCACTCTTCATCAACAAGAACCCAAGAGAAATCTATGATCAACTTCATCAAACCAATAAAATTAAGTGTATGAAACTCATTGAAGTTCATCCAAGCCAAGAAATTCCAATGGAAGCGAACTAGGGTTTTGGTGCAAGAAGAGTATTTCCATTCAAGGCTTATTCCTACACTATCTAAGGTAAGTTTTATGGTATTTTCATGTTGTTTAAGGTATTGAGAAGTTGAAACACTTGGATTGTAGAAGAATATAGAAAATGGGTCATGAATGTAGGAATAGTGTCATTTTGAGTAAAAGATTGGATTGAGTCATGATTATTGAGATGTTGTGAGTGTAAGTATGTTATGAATGACATTTAGTACATGATATAAGCATTATAATTGAGAGAACGTAATAGTGAACTATGACCATGATTATGGAGGAATTGAAGTGAAATTGTGAAATGTGGATAATGTAGATGAATGATGATTGTTGCCTATAATATTGTGAATGTTGTTATGGATGATTGGAAGTTGATATTTGATATGAGGAAAGTTGTATAAACAAAGGAAATGCTGCCCAATTTTCTCTAGCCTTAGTAAGCATGTTCTTATAATCGATTAGCTAATGTTCATATGAACTTTCTTGAAGGTAGAAACGTGAGCATCGAAGGAGAACGATCAAGCGATAGAATAGCTAAACGAAAGAGGTATGTGAGACTAGTCCTTTCTTTCTAAGGCATGAGTCTTATGACATGATTTTCCCTCCTTCTCCATGAATTCCCTACATTCCGGAAACTAAGAGTCTATGTTCATGAATAGCCATATGAGTTAAAGATAAGAGATATTATGAACATGATAATGATGAGCTTAAGTCCAAAGATTCTAGAGTTCATGGTATGATGTTCCTACAAAGCTAATGATGTTAACCACGATCCATTGATGTCGTTTATTGTATACACTCATCTTATATGCTAATTCGTTCAAGGTGGGGCAGAATGCTTATGAATGCTCCATAACGGAATCGGGGGTTCACGACCTTATGTCACCCCGATAAAGTATAGTTGTCTTTGAGTTTCTATGCATGCATTATGATGAGTATATGATGATGATATTACACCGCGCCTATATGGCCGGGCAGACACCGCTAAGGCGGGCAGCGTATACACCATGTCTAGATGGCATGGGCAGACACCACTAGTGGGCGCTATGAGATGGTACCCCCGGACGCGGGAGGCCTGGACGCAGGCTAATGATTATCACACCGTACCTATATGGTCGGCCAGCTTATACATATATGCATACATGATATGATGATGATTATGAAGTAAGACAGCATGCATTGTTTCTTTTATAATTGGCAGCCAGTTACAGGTTGCTCCTTATTTGATGCTTCCTCATTTCATTGATGTATTATTATTGTTGATGCCTTACATACTCAGTACAATGTTCGTACTGACGTCCGTTTTCTTTAGACGCTGTGTTCATGCCCACAGGTAGACAGGGAGGTGATCAAGATTCGTAGGAGCTACTAGTTGACTTGAGAGCACTCCATTGTTCCGGATTTGCCATTGATATATTCTTTTTGTGTATATATATGTTTTGGGCATGACGGGGTCCTGTCCCGTCCATATGTCTAGTACTCTAGTAGAGGCTCGTAGATACGTATGTGTAGGTAGTATGGTCTCACAGTTTCTCATCGTATGTATATATATATATATATATATATATATTATTTTGATAGCCGGAGGGCTTACGTATATAATGTAAATATGTTTCTAGTGGAAATGACTCTTTTATGATTATAAGCATGAGACTAACGAATGACCGCAGAATGAGTAATAGAATGAGCGGTGCTCGGTGGTTAGCCCCGGGTACCCGTCATGGCCCTAGTCGGGTCGTGACAAATGGGTAGAAAGAATGCTCACTTTCAGAAAAAACGGCGAAAGTCGGCTTTGAGGCCAGGCTTGTCGCCTTTTCTTGTTTTCTTATTACGTATTATTTAATAACAGAAATGGCTCGGTGTTCCATTCTAAGTCAGGACCACAGTTTGTATCACTCTTTTTAAAATTTCAATGAAAACGTAACAAAGTTTGCAATAAGACAAAATCGTTTTACTTTACCTATATGCATATATATATATATATATATATACATAATGAAGATTTCTTTTACATGACTGATAACCGTGTTATTTTGTTTTACAGTAATAATACAGAGGCCACAAATAATGTCATGACATGTTACGAAACAAGTAAAAACGACGACGAACAAAACAACGATCAAGAAGAAGAGATAACTGAACTAGAGGGGTTGATAGATGTCGAAGAAGAATACGAGAATAGACCAATGCCAAACCTAGAGAAAACAGAGGCAGTTAATCTGGGAAATAAGTAGTTGGTCCGGGAAACTCGAATAAGTGTGCATTTGATAGAAACTAAGAAAGAAGGGTATCAGAGCTTGTTGAAAGAGTATGAAGACATTTTCGCTTGGACATACGCCGATATGCCGGGTTTGAGTACGAACATTGTTGCCCATAGGTTGCCGATCCTTGAAGGATTTGCCCCGATAAAATAGAAAATCAGGCAGCCTAAGCCTGATGTTAGCATCCAAATTAAAGAAGAGGTAGAAAAAAAAATTCAGTCAGGAGTTGTGGAGGTGACACCATACCCGACATGGTTAGCGAACATAGTCCCGATACCAAAGAAAGATGGGAAATAAGGATCTGCGTGGACTATCGTGATCTTAACTGCACTAGTCCAAAGGATAATTTCACACTCCCAAACATTCACATGTTCATTGACAACTACACCAAGTATAAGGTGAAATCTTTTATAGATTGTTACGCAGGCTATCATCAGCTACTGATGGATAAAGAAGATTCTCAAAACACTGCATTCATCACACCATGGGGGGTATATCATTACCGGGTAATGCCTTTCGGGCTCAAGAATGCTGGTGCCACTTACATGAGGGCGATGAACACTATCTTTCATGATATGATGCATAGAGAGATCGAGGTATATGTGGGCGACGTCTTCATCAAGTTCCGAGTGGGTGAGGACCACCTTGAACATTTGAGAAAATTCTTCGAGAGGCTCCGTAAGTACGATTTGAAGTTGAATCCTGCAAAATGCGCATTTGGAGTGCCTGTTGGAAAATTACTAGGATTCATAGTCAGTCGTCGTGGCATTGAGATAGATCCCACAATGATCAAAGCAATCCAAGAACTCCCACCACCAAGAACAAAGAAAGAAGTCATGAGCTTCTTAGGAAGGTTGAATTACATTGGACGTTTCATCGCTCAGTTCATAGTAATTATAGAACCAATTCTCAAACTCCTCAAGAAAGATGCTCCAACTAAATGGATGGAGGACTATCAGAAACCCTTTGACACAATCAAAAGATACCTGTCAAATCCCCCGTTTTGGTCCCGCCAAGGCCAGGAAGTCCTTTATTGTTGTACATGTCAGTGTCAGAGAATTCTTTTGGGTACATGTTGGCACAAAATGATGAAATAGGCAAGAAAGAAAGATCCATCTATTACATCAGTAAGAAGTTCACACCATGTGAATCCAGTTATTCCTTGGTGGAAAAGATGTGTTGCGCTCTAACCTGGGTGTCTCAAAAATTAAGACATTATATGACTGCATACACAACCCATCTGATCTCAAGAATGGACCGCCTAAGGTATATCTTTTGCCAACCTATGCCGATAGGGAAGTTTGCCAAATGGCAAATGCTGTTAAGCGAGTTCGACATTCAATACGTCGTGCAGAAAGCAGTTAAGGGCAAGCATTAGCAGATCTACTGGCAGGAATCCCAGTAGATGACAATCCCGTACCTTTGTGGACTTACTTCCCGGATGAAGAAATAATGACAATTGAGGGTGAATAAAATAAAGATGAATTATGCTGGAAAGTTGTCACGACCCAACCGGAGGACCATGACGGGTACCCCGTGCTAACCCACCCGGGTACGTCTTATCGTACATTCTCATTTACATCTAGGTGAGCCACATAGCTTAATCATACCTTCTATCCATCATTCATGCTAATCGCATTGGGCAACAATACATTTATATCATCATCAATACAATGCCCATATCCATGTACACTAGCCGACGAGGTTATCAACATAATATACAAAATATAAGCCGATAAGGCTAAAGACATCTAATCATACACAACTGTCTACGAGCCTCTAAAAAGAGTAAGTAACATTATATAGGCGGGACAGGACCCCGCCGTGCCCATGTATGTACACAAAAGAATAATACCAAAAGCTGTAGCTCCGGATGAAATGGAGCTCCTCTATGTAGTCCTTGAATAAGAAAGCTATGGATCAAGCCTGTCTTCCTGGCCACCTATGGGCATGACGCAGCGTCCACAAACAAAAGGACATCAGTACGAATAATGTATTGAGTATGTAAAACATAATCAACATCATACTAGGAGCATAAGAGACAACATGAGAAATAGCATAAGATGGGAGAATTAGGAGATCGTAGCCATTATCATAATTACTTACTTGTCTTTCATAGGGACCTTCCATTTCTAATGCGTGCTTGTGTACATACACATATACATATACATATATCTATATTTATCTTCATAGCATACCTGACCATGAAGGTTCGGTGATTTCACATACCCGGCTACGACAATGCTCGATGTCATACATACCTGGCCCTACTAAGGCTCAGTGTTATCCGTACCTAACTGCAGTGGTGTGCGCGCAATGAATATCATACCCGGCTATATAAGCTCGGTGTTACATAATAGTCATATATAGACATGTATACATAAGAACCCATAAGTATCGTCAACATCATTACTATCATCGTTTCATTACCTCTATCCTTAGAGAATCATCCATCATATAAGGAAGGTAGTAGAATCGTAAGTGTTATATCCCGTATTTTGTATGTTGGAATATTTTAAGTTAGTTGCGACAAGTTAAGGACAAGGCTATTTTTTGATTTGGTGTAATGTATAAGTTGTTTATGAATTTTATTGGTATGGAATATTAAGAGAAACTAGGGGCTAGAAGTTTAAATAAAAATTTCATGAAAAGGCCAAAGTGGCCGTGTGTTAAGGTGGGACCCACATGTTGGGATTTTATAAAGGACATATGAAGAGATATATGAGTAGTACATGTGAAGTTGAGCAAGTCCTAAGAAGGACCCATAAGCTAAAAATGAGTGTAAGCCCTCCAAAGGGACGATTTAAGAAAACGTCTTCGGGTGATCTGACTTGGAGGGGCCAAAGCGATATTATGAGTTTGGAATTCGGGAAAACTCCCAGAATTAAAGTTGTAGATAATTGAAATATCTTTCCAACCATAGGTCTTGGGTTCACAGGCGACATCGGGATAAGGAGATATGGACGTTTTAAGGCGAAAGGTCGAGCCGAACAAAGGATTCGGCCCAACCCGATTCCAAGTCGGGTCGTGCCCAATACCCATGCCATTTAAGTGAAATTTTCAGCTTTCTCCTTTATTTTTCAGACCAAAACATCCAGATTTTCAGAGATGGAGAGAGAGAGAGAGAGAGAGAGAGAGAGAGAGAGAGAAACCAAATTTTGACCACAATCTAAGCCCCGAATCGCGAAGCTCATGAAGAGAAAAGTGTTGTACGTTACGTTGCCTTCAATTTGGGCTAAAAATCAGCCAAGAAGAAGAGGGTGACGTGCTGGCTGCATACTTAAGGTAAGACTAAGGTCCCTTTTTCATTGTTAACAAGTTTAATTAGAGTTAACGGATTAGAACGGAGAAAATAACATTATAAACTAGTTTGTTATTTTGTTGAGATTTATGGATTAAGGGGCTATTTTATGTGGGTTAAATGGTTGGAATTAGCTGTGTTATGGATGTTTTTAATGTGTTGTAATGTGTAAAAATGGATGAAAATCATGATATGTTGCGTGTTGAAGTTGAGCCGTGTAGTGGGCTGTTTTGTAGAATATGATGAACTAATTTTATTTAGTGTTTTGGTTGTTGTTGTTGTGGATTATATGATGATAATGAAAGCTTAATGATGTAAGTTGAAGTGGAAAACGTATATGGGCTGTTTTTAGAAGCTAATGTGAATTTAATGTAGTTTCTTGAATTGATGAAAATGATGTTGTTAACATGCGGATTATTGATGTAGTTTATGAATTTGGAAGAAAGAAATGTGTTGTTGTTGTCCCTATGGGAATTGGAAGGTTTCGGGTGGCTTTGCACATTGGTTGGGCCGTTTGAATATTGTGTGGATTGTTTGAAATGTTCTTGAATTTTGTTTGAATGGTTTCGGATTGGTATTTGAATGTATGAGCATTGGAGTTGGCTTAATTGTAGGTGGTGATTTGAATGTAAATGAAATGCCGTCGAAGTATACGAAAAGAGTTACTAATGTTAGAATGAGTTTTGAATCACTTGTTGATGTTGCTAGTTGGTTGTTGGCATTGTTGTTGATGAATTTGGCGAGTTGAATTCTCGGGGTTGTTGAATTTACGGGGAGATGTTTGCCCAAATTTCGTAAATGGAGTGCTAGTTTAGAATTGGATTTCTAAGAGCTTACGACTAATGTTTGGCGTCTAATGATGTTATTGTAGATTTTGGAGAAGCCAAGACATAAGTTTGGATTAATTTAGGAAGCGGACGAGGTATGTAAAGCCTAACTTTTCTTTCTTTTGGCATGTCCTAGTGTAAGTACGAGTCTCGGGGGAACTTCATTCTTAAGATCCGAGCACGTATACGATTCTTATTTACTTCTTAATGTTAACGTCCTTAATATGGTCAACTTATGGTTCTTAAGTCTTTTGTACAATTGGATTTCAAATTTTGCATAAAGAATGTGGTTTTTAAAGGATTCTACAACTACGAACAACCGTAACTTTCATAGACGAGCTCGGATCGCCTCGAAACGTTCGTAGGAGATTGTATAATGAATAAGGTCTCCAACTTTCATAGATGGACCCGGATCGGTTTGATACTCGTCCGTGGGCCCCGAGACTTTCCTTTGTGTAATACCAACGACCTTTGCAAGGATTTAGTGTGACTATCGTCCTAACCCTCGAACGTCGATTACCTAATTCTTTCTCGAGCTTGTAATGACGACTATGCCCCTCATTTCTATAAGCTATTTCATATGGTTTGATACGTATCCACGAGTCCTAAAGTTCCATTTGATATGTTCTGGAACGACATTCGGAAGAAACTTAGTTTGGGTTGTTGCTTTGGTTTTTAAATGATGGTTCATTCGATTATTTTATCGAGTTTTTGAAAATGTTTTAAATGCATATAGTTGCTCACGACTCGCTCGTGCATATGGTTGTTACCTCTTTCACCGAGTCCCGGCCGGTTATGTTATCGTGCGCACTATGTGATATTCCGTGTGTATGATGTGTCCGGTTCGCCGAGCCCCTCGCTAGAGGGCCGGGTACCGTGTATATTTGGTGTTATGCTGTGTTATTATGATGTGTTGTGATGTATGACGGGGATACGGAGATATGAAACCTTCTGGTGTGATGCTGTGTTATGGCGCCAACGACGGGCGGGCGACCATAGTTCTAAGAGCCCTATGCATGATTTGTATTTTTATGAGTAAGCATTTTGATATTTTGAATATTGCATTTACTTTCTGTACTTCGGTTTGACTATGATCCCGTTTACTATATTTCATGCTTTGCATACTCGGTACATATTCCGCATACGACCTCCTTTCTTCGGGGTCGCGTTTCATACCGCGCGGTACATATACTTATTTGGATGATCCACCGACTTAGGATTCTGTTCAGCCGACTTGGAGCGCTCCCTTGTTCCGAGCCTATACTCGATCCGGATTCATTGTGTGCATATGTATATGTTTATTCACGGGTACGGCGGGGCCCCGTCCCGTCATATGATTCTCGTTATGACTTTTAGAGGTCCGTAGACATATATGTGTGGGTTATGGGTATTCAACTGTTCGCCGTGTACGTGTGATTTGTGATTTGGACGTCCCCCTATATTATGATAGCCTTATCGGCTTATATGTGATATTATCTGCTAGATTGCGATAGCGATATGTATATTTGTACATTTGTGATAGCTTCGGGGTGACATTCCACTTTTCTGTATATATATGTTATTTGTATATTGCGTAAGCTATTCGTATGATTAACGGGTATGTACGGGTGCCCAACTCGGGCACTAGTCGCGGCCTACGGGGTTGGGACGTGACAGTAAGAGTATCGAGAATCATGAGCTTTAGTAGCTTTAGAGATAGAATCATTTGAAGGACATTATGGAGCTCATGAAAGGATATATATAGCCAAGGAACCATGCCTTATTGAAAGAAGGGTTTTCCTTACATACCTCTTCGACTTCTTAATTACCTAGCGTTCACCGTCGAAGCTCGAATAATCTACATTTAGAAGAATTCATACCATGGTTAAACCTTAATGATACTATTAAACTCAAACTAGGATCATTCATGATCTAATGAAAATTGGGTAGCATTTCCCCTATTTCGTCAACTTCCACCATTATACAAAACAACTCCCAACAACCACAATAGCATCCATAATACACTCATAATATCATAATCAAGTAATCACACAATATTAGCCTTCAACAATTCATCCTTATGTTCAACTCATGCCAACAACTTCACACCCATTTAGCACATTTTTAATATAATACTTCTTCATCACCATTATTACCTTCCGTACATGATTATATTCATATCATACTAAGAATCATGGCTCATTTTAGTTTACCACTCATAAACATAATAAAAACCACATTTAGACTTCATTTTCTACTTTCTCCTTCTACCCAAGTTTTGCTATAACCAATCATTCTCATTAACATGAAATAAGCATGGAAACTAACCTTTTCATCCCATAGAAACAAGCTTTAGAGAAGCTACTAACTTGTGCAAAAACCCTAACCACAATGCTCAAGTATTCTTGAAATCTACCAACCCTAGGAAATCTTCTAGAACATGAACACTTGATTCTTGCTATTTAATCAATATAATCTCTTGGGTTTGGATAAAATATGTTTGGAGAAGGGTTTTGGAGCTTTGGAGAGTGTAGATGAAATGAGGGAAATGAAATAAGGTGAGGGTCGTCCATCCTTATAACGTGAAAATTCTGACCCGACCCGATTTATCCAGCCTACTATACGGGCCGTATAATTTATACGGTCCGCATGTCAGGCAGTATAATACCTTTAGGCTGCACCCTTCTCTGGACAAAACCTACAGACCATTATATGGGGCGTATAATTTATACGGTCCGTACATATGGTCGTATAACTAGAAGATTACGATTTTTGTTCTCGTCGACTCGTTTGACTTCCAGTCCTCGTGGAACCTTTTTGACACTTATATAATACATCATTAACCATACGATAGGCCCTATAGCAGCCCTTCAAGATATTACTAAATAAACATTAACTCAATTGTAGCGGAAACCTTTCCGAACATGACTTACGTTTCACTTCCTTTAACATTCTAAACTTCACGTATTCGTATAACTTCGAAATGTTATGGTATGAACCTTAAGCTATCTAATAATTCTCGTAATCTCATAAGGATTTCATAATCACCTTAAGCTCACATTAGCCTATCCACAAGGCAACACATATGGAATTTACGAGGTGTAACATTCTTCCCCCCAAAAAAACATTCGTCCTCGAATGTTAGGTTCTTGGGAATTCTATAAAAATTTCTCTAGAGTTTTCCCTATAATATGGCACTACCATCCTGCACAGCAACCCAAAATACATCGCTCCACAGGGCTAAAACAACAACGACAATAACCATGTCCACACGCGACCAAGAAAACATCAAGAAAAGCATTACGTACCTGAGGATAATGGCGTCTCTGCCTGAGTCTCCTCTGACGGTGAAAATAAATGTGGGTACCGGAATTTCATGTCTTCTTCGGCTTCCCAAGTCATTTCCTCTCTATTATTATTCTTCCATAAAACCTTAACCGAAGCTACCTCTTTGTTTCTGAGCTTTCGTACTTGCCTGTCTAAAATGGCAATGGGGACTTCTTCATAAGACAATCGCTCAGTAAGTTGAACATCATCTATTGGCACTATTCTAGATGGATCTCCAATGCACTTACGAAGCATCGATACATGAAAAACTGGGTGATCTGACTCCAAATCAGGAGGTAGATCTAATTTGTAAGCCACTTTGCCTACCTTGCATATGATCTCATAAGTTCCAATGTACCGGAGACTAAGCTTCCCTTTTTTGTCAAATCTCATAACGCCCTTCATCGGCGATACCTTTAAGAATACCCAATCCTTCACTTGGAACTCTAAGTCCCTTCGACGATTATCTGCATAGGATTTTTGTCGACTCTGAGCTGTCAACGGTCGATCCTGTATAAGCTTGACCTTCTCTATGGCTTGCTGGAGCAAGTCTGGCCCTATCAATTTAGTCTCTCCTACTTCGAACCACCCAATTGGGGATCTGCACTTTCGCCCATATAAAGCCTCATACGGTGCCATTTGGATGCTAGAATGATAACTATTATTATAAGAAAGTTCAATAAGCGGTAAATGATCATCCCAACTACCTCCAAAATCCAGTATACATGCCCATGAGTATATCCTCAAGGGTCTGAATGGTACGTTCAGCTTGACCATCAGTCTGTGGGTGAGAGTTTGTGCTAAGACTCACCTGACACCTCAAACCTCCTTGGAAAGTTTTCCAAAAATTGGCTGTAAACTGAGTCCCTCTATCTGAGATAATAGATACTGGAACACCGTGAAGTCGCACTATGTTTAACATAAAGCCTTCCATAATGCTCTGCTACATATGTAGTTCTGACCTGTAAGAAATGAGCTGACTTCGTGAGTCTATCCACAATCACCCATATAGAATCATACTTACGTCGGGAACCAGGTAAACCTGTAATGAAGTCCATGTTAATTACTTCCCACTTCCAAGTTGGGATTTCCATAACTTGCAACAATCTACCCGGCTTTTGGTGCTCAATTTTCACTTGCTGACAATTGGGGCATTGAGCTACGTATTCAGCTATATCTTTCTTCATCCCATTCCACCAATATATAGATTTAAGATCATGGTACATTTTCTCTGCTCCTGGGTGTACAGAATAATGGGAACAATGAGCTTCTCTCAATATTTGGTGGCGTAATCCTGCAATATCAGGAACACATAACCTGCCTCGACATCGGAGAACTCCGTCTCCCGAAATCTCGAATAATGACTTCTCCTTCTGAGGGAGTGCATTTCTGTAATGAATTAGCAAGGGATCCACATACTGGCATTCCTTCACTTCAACCACTAGTGTTGAGACCGCTGAATTCTGAATGGTAGCTCCCATACTGCCTGAGTCCACTACTCGAACTCCTAGGCTAGCTAACTGCTGGAGCTCCCGAGCTAGCTCCCTTTTCTCTGGATGAACATCATATAAACTTCCCATAGATCTATGACTAAGAGCATCAGCCACAACATTTGCCATTCCGAGATGATACAGGATGTCAACATCATAGCCTTTCAACAATTCCAACCATCGTCATTGCCGTAAATTCAATTCTTTCTGCTTGAAGATACACTGAAGGCTCTTATGATCTGTATAAATATCAACGTGGACACCATACAAATAATGTCTCCACATCTTCAATGCATGAATCACTACAGCCAATTCAAGATCATGGGTTGGATAATTCTTCTCATGTTTCCGTAACTGTCTTGAAGCATACACAATAACCTTACCATGTTGCACCAACACACAGCCTAGCCCAACACCTGAAGCGTCACAATAAACAACATAACCTCCAATCCCTCTGGAAGTGTCAGGACTGGGGTAGAAGTTAATCTATCCTTTAGCTCTTGAAAACTACGTTCACAAGCATCGGTCCATTGAAACTTAGCTGATTTCTGGGTCAGCTTCGTAAGTGGTGCAGAAATAGAAGAAAAACCTTCTACAAATCTCCTGTAGTAACCTGCTAAGCCCAGAAAACTACGAACCTCCGTAGGAGTTGTGGGCCTTGGCCAAGTCTTCACGGCCTCAATCTTCTGGGTATCTACCCGAACACCATCGACTGAAATAATATGCCCCAGAAAGGTCACTGAGTTCAACCAAAACTCACACTTAGAAAATTTGGCAAATAACTCCCGAGCTTGCAGAACTATAAGAACAGTGCGCAAATGATCCCTATGCTCTGTGTCACGACCCGACTAGGGCCATGACGGGTACCCGGGGCTAACCACTGAGCACCACTCATTCTATTACTCATCCTGCGTTCATTCATATTCTTATGCTCATAATCATAGAAAAACTATTTTTATTTGAAACACATTCACTTTATATACATGAGCCCTTCAGCTATCAAAATAATATATATATACAATGAGAAACTGTGAGATCATACTACCCACAACTACGCATTTACGAGCCTCTACTAGAGTGCTAGACATAGGGACGAGACAGGACCTCGTCATTCCCAAAACATGTATATATACATCAAGAGAATAAGTCAATGGCACCTCCGAAATAATGGGGTGCTCTTAGTCAGCTAATAGCTCCTACGAGTCTGGATCACCTCCCTGTCTACCTGTGGGCATGAACACGGCGTCCAAAGAAAACGAACGTCAGTACGAACATTGTACTGAGTATGTAAGGCATCAACAGTAATAATACGTCAATGAAATAAAGGAGCATCAAATGAGGAGAAATCTGTAACTGACTGTTGATTATAAAAGAAATAATGCATGCTGGCTTACTTCATAATCATCATCATATCATGTATGCATATATGTATAAGCTGCCCGATCATATAGGTACAGTGTGATAATCATTAGCCTGCGTCCAGGCCTCCCGCGTCCGGGGTATCATCTCATGCCGCCCACTAGTGGTGTCTGCCCATGCCATCTAGACATGGTGTATACACTGCCCGCCTTAGCGGTGTCTACCCAGCCATATAGGCGCGATGTAATATAATCATCATGTACTTATCATAATGCATGCATAGAAACTCAAACACAACTGTACTTTCTCGGGGTGACATAAGGTCGTAAACCCCCGATTTCATTATGGAGCATTTATAAGCATTTTGCCTCACCTTGAAGGAATTAGCCTAAAAGATGAGTGTATATAATAAACAACATCAATGGATTATAGATAACATCATTAGCTTTGTAGGAACATCATATCATGGTCTCTAGGATCTTTAGACTTAAGCTCATCATCATCATTATCGTGCTCACAATGTATCTCTTATCTCATGTGGCTATTCATGAACATAGATTCGTAGTTTTTCCGGAATATAGGAAGTTCTTGAAGAAGGAGGACAGTCATGCCATAAGATTCATGCCTTAGAAAGAAAGGACAAGCCTCACATACCTTATTCGTTTAACTAATCTATCGCTTGCTTGTTCTCCTTTAATGCCCACGTTTATACCTTCAAGAGAATTCGTATTGACATTAGCTAAACGATTATAAGAACGACTTACTAAAGCTAGAGAAAATTGGGCAGCATTTTCTTTGTTTATACAACTTTCCACATATCACATATCAACTCCCAATCATCCATAACAACAATCACAATATCATAAACAACAATCATCATTCGTTTACATTATTCACATTTCACAATTTCACTTCAATTCCTCCATAATCATGGTCATAATTCACTATCGTGTTTTCTCACATATAATACTTATCCCATGTTCTAAATGTTATTCACAACATACTTACAATCACAACATATCAATAATCATGATTCAATCCGAACTACTACTCAACAATGACACTCTTCCCACATTTATGACCCATTTTCTATATTCTTCTACAATCCAAGTGTTTCAACTTCTCAATACCTTAAACAATATGAAAATACCTTAAAACTTACCTTAGATAGTGTAGGAATAGGCCTTGAGTTGAAATACTCTCTTGCACCAAAACCCTAGTTCACTTCCAATGGGATTTCTTGACTTGAATGAACTTTAATGTGTTTCACACTCTTGATTTTGTTGGTTTGATGAAGTTGATCATCAATTTCCTTTGAGTTCTTATGGATGAAGAGTGGAGAATATTCTAGAGGGTTCTTGAGTTGTAGAGTGAAAATGAAATGAATTAAATGAACTTGGGTCCCTTATATCAACGTTTAAAATACATTCTTCCGTATTCTACCTACCAACATACGGTCCGTATAAATTATACCGACCGTATGTCTAGCCGTAGATCCGGTCCGATGAGGTTTGGCATTCTCGGGCTGATTATACGGCCGTACATACGCGGTTATATAATTTATACGACGTACATACGCGATAATTTATACGGCCAGACATACGGCCAGTATAATTTATACGGCCAGTGTGTTGGGCCGTATAATGCCCAGTTCATCCGAACTCTTTCTCGTCTACTCGTTTGATCTCCAATACTTATGGAACCTTCTTGGCACTTGTTCAACACCTCATTACCAATCCAAGGGAAGTTATAACACTTCTCCAAAGCATCATTAAAACATCATTAACTCAATACTCGCAAATCTCTTCCGATACTTATCGTATGCCTTGCCTTCTCTTGGCAAACTTTCTCGTCTAACATCGAATGTCTTTGAGATCTTACTTAGGGTCATCAAATGCTATTTCTTACTTATCGAAACATCATATACGTCTTGCCCTTCGTTAGTCTATTCACTGTTCGCTAACGGGAAATTTCCAAGGTGTAACATTGTTCCCCCCTTTTGGAACATTCGTCCTCGCACTCGGGAATTCTACAAAAATTTCGCCAGAGTTTCCCCTGTAATATGGCACTACTATCCTATCATAACAACCCACAATAACATTGCCTCACAGGGCCACAACACAATAGGAATATAAGTTGGCCACACACGACCCATATGTATAAAAAGAAAGCATACATACCTCATAAACTCAATGTCTCATCATGGATCTCTTCCGGGGGCTGAAATAAGTGCGGATATGTGGACTTCATCTTCTCTTCCGCCTCCCAAGTCATCTCTTCTCGGTTGTTATTTCGCCATAAGACCTTAACTGAGGCCACTTCCTTATTTCGAAGTCTCCGTACTTGCCTGTCTAATATGGCAATGGGCACTTCTTCATAAACTAGTTGTTCCGTCACTTGGACATCATCTATTGGAACAATCCTCGTAGGATCTCCAACACACTTACGGAGCATTGAGACATCGAAAACTGGATGGACCGATTCAAGTTCTAAAGGCAAGTCCAATTCATAAGCTACTTGGCCCACCTTGCGGATAATCCTATAGGGTCCAATGTATTGAGGATTTAACTTTCCTTTCTTACCAAATCTCATCACCCCTTTCATTGGCGACACCTTTAAAAATACCCAATCATCAACTTGAAATTCTAAGTCTTGCCGACAGTTGTCCGCATAAGATTTTTGGCGACTTTGAGCTGTCAATAATCGATCTCGAATCACCTTGACTTTTTCCACTGCTTGTTGGATCAACTCAGGGCCTATTAACTGTACTTTTCCTATTTCAAACCATCCAATTAGAGACCTGCACTTCCTTCCATATAAAGCTTCATACGGAGCCATTTGAATACTGGAATGATAGCTATTATTATATGCAAACTCAATCAGAGGTAAGTGGTCATCCCAACTACCACCAAAATCTAGAACACATGCTCGTAACATATCTTTCAAGGTCTGAATGGTACGTTCGGCTTGCCCATCAGTCTGCGGATGAAATGTCGTGCTGAGCTTTACTTGAGTACCTAGACCTTCTTGGAAGGATTTTCAGAACTTAGCTATAAATTGGGCTCCTCTGTCTGTGATAATGGATATCGGAATACCATGGAGTCACACAATCTCCTTGAGATACAACCTTGCATAATCTTCTGCTGAGTATGTGGTCCTGACTGGAAGAAAATGAGCTGCTTTCGTCAATCTATCCACAATCACCCATATAGAATCATACTTACCTCGAGAGCGAGGCAACCCCACAATAAAATCCATGTTGATCACTTCCCATTTCCAAGTAGGAATTTCCATGGTTTGTAATAATCCTCCTGGCTTTTGATGTTCGATCTTCACTTGCTGGCAATTTGGGCATTGGGCTACAAATTTTGCTATATCTCTCTTCATTCCATCCCACCAATATATCAACTTGAAATCATGATACATCTTTGTCGTTCCTGGATGAATAGAATACCGAGAATAATGAGCTTCTTCTAGAATTTGACGACGCAATTCTGCAATATTTGAAACACATAGCCTGCCTCAGTATCTAAGAACACCCTCTATAGAAGTTTCAAATGGGGACTTCTCTTTTTCGAGGAATGTGTCTCTATAATGGCTCAACTGAGGATCTTCATATTGCCTCTCTCTTACTTCCATGTTCAAGGACGAGACTATGGGATTATTGATACCAATTCCGGCACTACCCGAATCAATTATACGTACCCCAAGATTAGCTAGTTAGTGGAGCTCATGAATCAATTCCTTCTTCTCCGGAGGAACTTCACATAGGCTACCCATTGATCGGCGGCTAAGCGCATCAGCTACTACATTTACCTTTCCGGGGTGGTATAAAATACTCACATCATAATCTTTCAATAATTCTAACCACCGCCTTTACAGTAAATTTAACTCCTTTTGTTTAAAAATGTATTGGAGACTCTTGTGATCTGTATAGATATCAATGTGCACACCATACAAGTAATGTCTCCACATCTTTAATGCATGAATAATCATGAATAATTCGAGATCATGAGTTGGATAATTCTTTTTCATGTTTCGCCTGTCTCAAGCATAAGCGATGACTTTACCGTCGCATTAACACACATCCTAGCCCAACACCGGAAGCATCACAATATACAACATAACCATCTGGCCCTTCTGGGAGTGTTAAAACTGGAGCTGAGGTTAATCTGTCCTTCAACTCTTGGAAGCTATGCTCACAAGCATCATTCCACTGAAATTTAGCTGACTTTTGGGTTAGCTTCGTCAATGGGGCTGAAATAGACGAGAATCCCTCTACGAACCTTCTATAGTAACCGGCCAATCCCAGAAAACTACGGACTTCTGTAGGCGTCGTAGGCCTTGGCCAAGTCTTCACACCAATTTTCGAGTATTAACTCTAATGCCATCATCTCGAAAAAAACATGACCTAAGAATGTCAGCGAATCCACCAAAACTCGCACTTTGAAAATTTTGCATACAATTCTCGAGTTCGAAGAATTTCAAGAACAATACGTAAATGGTCCGCATGTTCGATTCGTGTGAGAGCACACCGTAATATCATCAATGAATACTATTACGAATAAATCCAAGAGAGGCCTGAATATATTATTCATCAGATTCATGAACACTGCTGGAGCATTAGTTAACCCAAACGACATCACTCGGAATTCATAATGGCCATATCTCTTTCTGAAAGCTCTCTTGGGAATATCTTCTTCTCTAACTCTCACTTGATGATAACCCGACCTCAAGTCTATTTTGGAAAACCACTTGGCACCTTGTAATTGATCAAACAAATCATTAATTCTCGGAAGAGGATATTTGTTCTTTATCGTCACCTTATTCAGCTGCCTATAATCGATGCACATTCGTAGGGAGCCATCTTTGTTTCTCATGAATAGAACTGGTGCTCCCTACGGTGATGAACTGGGTCTAATAAACCCCTTCTCAAGCAAATCTTTCAACTGTGCCTTTAGCTCTTTCAATTCTGCCGGAGCTATTCAGTAAGGAGGAATAGAAATAGGCTTGGTGTCCGGCAACACATCAATAGCGAAATCAATTTCTATTTCCGGAGGAAGGCCTGGAAGTTCATTGTCACGACCCGAACTACGGGCCGCGAGGGGTATCCGGGGCTACCCACCGAACACCCCTCATACTGTTACTATCTGCTCTCATTCATACTATATGCTCATAATCATAGAAATGTATCATCATTTGGAACATAAATACTTTTATAAACATAAGCCTTTCGGTTAACAAAAAGATATATATACATATACATACATATACATGGAGACCATGGGACCATACTACCCACACATGCGTATCTACGAGCCTCTAATGGAATACTAGACATATGGACGGGACAGGACCCCGTCGTGCCCAAAATATGAATATGCAAATATGTATCAAAAGAATAATCAATAGCACCTCCGGACGATGGAGTGCTCACAACCGCCCATCGGCTCCAGGATCAAAGACCGTCTCCCCGCCTACCTCGTGGGCATGAACACAGCGTCCAAAGAAAAGGACGTCAGTACGAACGTTGTACTGAGTATGTAAGGCAGAAATGAAATGAGCATAATCAAGAAACCATAAGTCATGAGATGAGAATGTAACCTGTACACTCTTTATATATGAACCAGTTTCATGTGCATACGTCATACATAAATAAATCACATACATTATCCTAGCATGCAAGCATCGTCACATCAATCATACATCATCATATCGTTACCCGCGTCCGGGTAACCCCCCCGCGTGTACCTCACTAGTGGTGATCATGTCCGCCCTTTCCTCGGTGCGGTGGAATCATAGTGCACCGCTCGCAATGGTGACATGTCCGGCTAATTAGGGCGCGGAATCATAAAGACTTCGCCGTAATGGTGACATGTCCGGCCAATTAGGCGCGGTGGAATCACATTATCACACATACCATGCATTTCATACACTTGTCATCATTAACATTCAATTCATGGACATATCGTGGTTTATCATAAACTTACCATAATTTAACATCCTTAGTTACATATACATACATTACGCTTAAGGGTAGCTATGTTTACGTCGGGGTGACATAAGGTCGTAAACCCCCGGTCATGTTATGGAATAAGCATAAGCATCATATCTCACCTTGGAGGGATTTACAATTTAAGGTGAGTACATATAAGAAGGAATGTCAATGGATCGTGACCATCATTATTGATTTCAGAAGAACATCATATCGTGTCTCTAGGGTCGTTATCATATTCATAGCGTATTTCTTGTCCCGTCTCGTCATTCATGAACTTAGACTTTCATCTCTAGAAGCATAGGAGATTTATGGAAGAAAGAAAAATCGTGCATAGGATTCATGCCTGGGAGGAAGGGTAATGCCTCACATACCTTTTTGTCGTTAACTATTTTATAGCTTGCTCGTTCTCCTTGACGTCCTCGTCTTTACCTTCAAGAGAGAATTCGTATCGACATTAGCTATATCGTCACAAAAGCATACTCATTAAAGCTATAGAAATTCGGGCAGCATTTTCTTTGTTTATACTACTTTCCGCCCTATTCCATATCAACTCCCAACATTCATAATAACCATCACAATATCGCTAACAACAATCGTCATTCATTTTCATGAGTCGCATTTCATAATTTCACCTAAATTCTCCATATTCATGACTAAGGTTCATTGTTACGTTTGTTCACTTATAATACTCATTCCATGCTCTAAATATCATTTATAACACATTCACAATCTCAACATAACCATTTTTATGATTCACCTCAACTACTATTCAATAATGACACTATCCTCACATTTGTGACCCATTTCCTACACTCTTTCACAACCCATGTATCTCAACTTATAAATTCTTCAAATGATATGAAAAGGTCATAAAACTCACCTTAGATACTAGAGGAACAAGCCTTGAATGGTGATTCACCCTTAGCACCAAAACCCTATTTTCTCTTTCTTAAGATTTCTTGATTTGGATGACTTTTGTTGGGTTTTCTTCACTTGATTCACTTCAAATCTAGCCATTTGTTATATCCCGTATTTGGAACGTTGGGACGATTCGGGTTAACTATGATAAGTTAAGGTTAAGACCATTCCGGGATACGAAGTCGAGACGTGTGACCTTCGATTTTGTCATAAGACCTAAGTGTGTATGATTTTATTGACATGGATCATTTAGGAAAAAATTGGGACCAAAGATGGAATATTTGGAAGTGGCCAATTATTGAAAAAAAGGAGGGAGTAAAACAAGGTAGTGGCCCCCATTTTAGTGGGGCCCTGGCCACATGGTTGCATTTTTAGTAAAAAAGGGTGACTTGGGGGGATCAT
>NC_081352.1:4396344-4411883 GCF_029784015.1 Lycium ferocissimum
ATATGTTTGGAGAAGTGTTTTGGAGCTTTGGAGAGTGTAGATGAAATGAGGGAAATGAAATAAGGTGAGGGTCGTCCATCCTTATAACGTGAAAATTCTGACCCGACCCGGTTTATACAGCCTACTATACGGGCCGTATAATTTATACGGTCCGTATGTCAGGCCGTATAATACCTTCAGGCTGCACTCTTCTCTGGACAAAAACTACGAACCATTATACGAGCTGTATAATTTATACTGTCCGTACATATGGCCGTATAGCTGGAAGATTACGATTTTTGTTCTCGTCGACTCGTTTGACTTCCAGTCCTCGTGGAACCTTCTTGACACTTATATAATACTTCATTAATCATACGATAGGCCCTATAGCAGCCCTTCAAGATATTACTAAATAAACATTAACTCAATTGTAGCAGAAACCTTTCCGAACACGACTTACGTTTCACTTCCTTCAACATGCTAAACTTCACGTATTCGTATAACTTCGAAATCTTATGGTATGAACCTTAAGCTATCTAATACTTCCTGTAATCTCATAAGGATTTCATAATAACCTTAAGCTCACATTAGCCTATCCACAAGGCAACACATACGGAATTTCCGAGGTGTAACAAAAGATACTTTGATAGAGTAGTCAACTTTAAAGAATTAGGAATCAGAGCCGTCTTAGTTTCAGACTCAGGCCAATATTATCCAGTGGCCGCTAAGTTGAACTTCAGTTGTACCAACAATATGGCTGAATACGAAGCATGTATCTTGGGTCTACATTTAGCCCTTGACATGGATATACAAAACGTTCAGGTAATTAGCGACTCGAATTTGTTGATTCATTAAGTTCGAGGAGAATGGGCCACCAAGAACAAGAAGATCATACCGTATGTTAGGCTTGTGCAAAGACTAGCAGATATTTTCCAAGAGTTCAAGTACAAACACATACCAAGAACCCAGAATGAGTTTGCTGATGCATTGGCAACAATAGCATCCATGATTCAGCATCCTGATAGTAGGTACATTGATCCAATCAAAGTTGAAATCAGAGATCAACCGGCTCACTGTGCTTTTGTAGAAGCAGAGACTGATGGAAAACCATGGTACGTAGATATTAAAATGTAGGAGAATATCCTAAAGGAATCACCATCAATCAGAAGAAGACCATCGGGAAGTTGGCGAACGGTTTCTTCCTTAATAAGAATGTTCTGTACAAAAGAACCCCATATTTAGGATTACTTAGATGCGTTGACTCCATCGAAGCCATAATATTGATTGAAGAAGTGCATGCCGGAACCTGCGGGCCTCATATGAATGGGTTCATGCTAGCAAAGAAGATTTTAAGAACCGGTTATTACTAGATGACCATAGAGAATGATTGTAGCAAATTCGTCCAGAAAGGCCACAAGTGTCAAATTCATGGAGACTTGATAAAGGTTCCTCCAATAGACCTGAATGGTATGATGGCGCCTTGGCTGTTGATACGCTCAAATTTACACTTTTAACAACGTAAAGCGGATGATGTCAAATATTGTAACCCAACGAGGTTGGGGTCGAATCCCACAGAGAATATGGCGTGAAAAGTTTACTAAACAAGTATTATACTAATCTTGCAGTCCTGGTGTATTCCAGAAAAAGGGTTTTATAGTTATTTTGGTCTGTGGACTAATTTAAAGTGACTAGAAATTTAAAGTTGTAAATATATGGGTAAAAATAACCAAAGTTGTGTCCCGTCGGATATAAAGTGTATGATCATGGGTATCGATCTTGATATACTTCTAATGGATCGTTTGTATGGATGCGCTTAACCTCTGCGTGAATCTAGAATATTTTCCAATAAGAAAAGATTATTTCTTTCTATGCTTTTTCCAAAATTAAGAAAGTATACATGAAGAGCGGTTAATTTGCCAAGTAAATTCCTCTTATTCCTGAGTGAATTTATTAAATAAGGGTTAAAGCCTTGAGTTCTTGTTATTTGCTCTTACCTAACCCTAGTTATTTTCCCAAATAAACTAAAGCTTAAGGCGTTAGCTAATGTTTGCAACCACTAACTATATGATGAAAACGAAGAACAATAAACCCTAACAATCCATTATGCATATATCATTCATGCATATATCATTCACGATCCCCAATCACAAAACACCCATCCTTAGGTTCACAACCTTAGTAAAGGTGTTTAGCTACTCATGGCAACAAGAAAACAATAAAAGATTGAAGATTGCATAATTGAATTTTGTATTAAACTTACAAATAAAACTTGAAAGTAACGAATGTATTTGTCTGGAAAATCTTCAAAAGTAATAACAACTCAAAAGTAATTACTACAAGTCTAAAACTCCAGATGTCTGAAAAATAAAACCTAAATAGGTATTTATACAAGTTAAACTCGGAATAATCAATCCCAGTCCTGTTCCAGCTCGGCTTGCACTTTGACGGGCCGTTATTGAGCTTCGACGGTCGTCGACATGTTCGACCAGCATGTCGATGATCTGATGACATATTTTCAACTCACAGGACTTCCATCATCGAGGCACTTCGATGGACCGTCGATCATGTCGACAGTGCAAGTCGACGATCTGATGACTTTTTCACGTTGCAGGAACTTGATCGACGAGGCAACTCGACGGACCGTCGAGCATGTTGATGGTCCGTCCTTAATGCCTATCAGAACAGATCACTTGTTTTTCTCGTTTTTCGCTTGCCGAGCATTCTAACTTTGAAATACTTGCACAACACACAAAACACATCAAACTAACACAAACTTGCTCGAAAACAAGTAAAACTTAGAGTTAAAAAGCATTAGATGTGCCCTAATTTCATGGCACATTAGCCGTTCACTGCTTGGGGCATGGATGTCATAAGACCAATTGAGCTAGATGCATCAAACAAACACCGCTTCATTTTGGTCGCCATAGACTTCTTCACCAAGTGGGTAGAAGCAGCATCTTATGCATCAGTAACAAAGAAAGTAGTCGCAAATTTTGTGCGCAACATCATATGCTGATTTGGCATCCCAGAATCAATCATAACAGACAATAGGGCAAATTTGAACAGCCACGTGATGAAAGAAATGTGTGCGCAGTTCGAAATTACTCACCTAAATTCAACAACATACCGGCTACAAATGAATGGGGCTGCGGAAGCTGCCAACAAAAACATCAAGAAGATCCTCAGAAAGATGATTGATAACTACAGAGACTTGCATGAACAACTGCCATATGCATTACTGGGGTATCGCACTATTGCCCGTGCCTTCGACCGGGTCCCTCGTACTGTTGGTGTATGGCACTGAAGCAGTAATACCAACCGAAGTAGAAATCCCTTCACTTTGAATAATACAAGAAGCTGAGTTGGACGATGCAAAATGGATCCGCAAGAAGTATGAGCAACTAGCTTTGATAGATGAAAAGCGGATAATCGCTGTTTGCCATGGTCAATTGTACCAACAAAGAATGGCACGAGCCTTCAGCAAGCATGTGAGAACTAGGGTTTTTCAAATTGGGCAATTGGTGCTCAAACGAATATTTCCAAACCAAGAAGAATACAAAGGAAAGCTTGCACCAAACCGGCAAGGGCCCTATATGGTGCGAAAGGTACTATCAAGAGGAGCAGTGGTACATGCTGAAATGGATGGTCAGGAGTGGCCAAGAGCAATAAATTCAGATGCCATCAAAGGATACTTCGTGTGAAGAAGAAGATGACTATGAAGATTCAGAGTTTTTATAGTTTATGTTGCTTTAATTACGTTTCCTTTGCTTGTAATTTTGCATTTTTCAGAAAACCAAATTCAAAACCATGTACGAACTACGCGGGGACCTGATTCCTATACTTATAAGGGGATACGTAGGCGCTTTTCCAAGCTCGGTCGCTTTAACCCAAAAGTCCAAAGTTATGTATTTTGAACTACGTCATGACCTGATTCCCATTTGGGATACATAGGCTCTCTCTTGAGTTCGGTCGCACCAAAAAAATTCCAATATATTTTACCCCGAACTACGTTTCGACCTAATTCCCGAAATAGGATACATAGGCGCTCTCCCCAGCTCGGTCATTCCAAACAAAATTCCCAATAAACCTTAGGAAACCTCAGAGTTGATCTAGCAGGAGAGAGATAAAGGCAACCCCAAAAGGAAACTGGGGCAGAATTTTTGAGTCAGGCGAAGTAAAATTCAGAAGCTACAAGTACACACGTACACCAGGGTAGAATTTTTGAGAGGGTCCCAAAAATTCCTTCGGCATAGCGAAATTCGAGTTGGTACCAAGATGTATACAAACTGGGGCAAAATTTTTGAAAGGGATCCGAAAATTTTATGTTACACCTAGAAAAATTCTCGTGTCATTTGCGTTGTGAGTAAACTAACGTAAGCTCGGAGAGGTCATGGAATCCTTATAAGGTCAGGGAATACTCTTAACAAGTGTTAAGAAAGTGTCTAAAGGTTTCAGGATCAAGAGAATTGAAGAAATTAAGTTTGTCAAAATTTTGAAAAATTTGGCAGAATTTTGGACAGGAATTTTGGGTCAACTTTAGAGAGGCATATCTCCTAGAATACAAAGAGTTACAGAATCCATAGCCAATGTAAACTGAAGTTCAGATAGTCTTCTTTCCAATACAAAAAACTATTTGTCGATATCACATCGGAGTAGAAAGTTATGAATGTTTCAAAATTGGCTGCAGAGGCTCTTCGCGAACGCGATGGCCAAATTTGGAGTCGGTTCCACCAACTTTCAAAGGGTATAAATACCCCCCATCAACCCTATTTTTTCATCATTCAACACCCTCATGGGTTCTAGAAACCTCCTAACACATCCCCTAAGCACTTATAGCCATATTGATCAAGAATTCAATAAGATTACACTAAACTAGTCCTTGGAAAGTGATTGTTCTTGCTTCTACATGATGTTGTGGTGAGTTTGGTTTTGAAGCAAGTTGTGTGAGTTGAAGTTATTCAAGTATAAGGTATGTTCTTCATCTTGAATTTGATATTAAGTTATTTTTGGAGGATTTTAATGGTTTAAAGTAAAGGAAAACGTGGCATAAATGTCATAGTTTGATATGTTGATGTAGTTAGCCTTCTTGGCCTTATTTTTCCATTGGAGACATAGATGATGCGAGTTACAGCTTGGTTCGCTCGGCCCCAGTAGGGTGCCGGGCACCAATCACTCCTCACCGAGGTTGGGGTGTGACAAAGTGGTATCATAGCAGGTCTGTCCTAGGGTTGTCTGCAAGCCGTGTCTAGCAGGGTCTTGTTTATGGTGTGCAGTGCACCACACTTATAAACAGGAGACTGCAAGACATTTAGGAAGATTTCCTTTCTCTCCCATCTTAGATCGTGCTATAGAGCTGAGTCATAGGGTGTAAATTTTCAACCCTGACCTCTGTTGTTTTACTGTTAGACGACAACTCCTTTAGAAAGGACTACGGTTGATTTGAGGATTCCAATGATGACGGGGGAAAAGAAGAGGAGTAATATTATAGAGGAACTTAGAGTGGAATATGTGATTAGATAATGGGTTAAAATTATGAATATGTTGATAGTACGGTGGAAAAAGATATGTTATGGTAATAAGGCAAAAGTACGATTAATCAGGAAGGGCATGTATGGGGAATATAGTTCAATAAAGAGACTATATCTACTAAATTACGAATGATGGGTATTAAATGGAATCAATAAGATATGAATAACTTGTAGGTAAGAGGAGATAGTATAGTATGAGGAGATGACTTGAGGAGTTAAGAAGTTCAGGTATGTGCACTTGTTTCTACCCCCCAGAGGAGGTCCAGACAGAGACATCAGTGTCTTCAGGTGCATAATGTTCCATTCCTTATGACCACAAATCGTGTGAGGCTATTATTGTTATTTCTTATTATGGCCCTGTGTGGCTTTGTATATTTTTGTTTGCTGCGTGACTGGTTGATAATATTATAGTTATAGAAAAAGCTCTACCGAAACTTCCATAATATCTCTGAGAGTTTAACATTCGAGGACGAATGTTTTAAAAGGAGGGGGGGGGGGAGAATGTTACACCTCAAAAAAATTTTGTGTCGTTTGCGTTGTGAGTAAACTAATGTAAGCTCAGAGAGGTCATGGAACCCTTATAAGGTTAGGGAATACTCTTAACAAGTGTTAAGAAAGTGTCTAAAGGTTTTGGGATCAAGAGAATCGATGAAATTAAGTTTGTCAAAATTTAGGAAAATTTGGCAGAATTTAGGACAGAAATTTTGGGTCAAATTTAGAGAGGTATATCTCCTAGAATACAAACAGTTAGGGAATCCATAACCTATGTAAACTGAATTTCAGTGAGTCTTCTTTCCAATGCAACAAACCATTTTTCGATATCACATCGGAGTAGAAAGTTGTAGACATTTGAAAATTGGCTGGCAGAGGCTCTTTACGAACGCGAACCAAAGGCCTCGCGAATGTGAAGGCCAAATTTGGAGTCGGTTCCATCGACTTTCAAAGGGTATAAATACACCCATCAACCCTATTTTTCATCATTCAACACCCTCATGATTTCTAGAAGCCTCCTAACACATCCCCAAGAACTTATAGCCCTATTGATCAAGAATTCAACAAGATTACGCTAAACTAGTCCGTGTAAAGTGATTGTTCTTGTTTCTACGTGATGTTGTGGTGATGTTGGTTTTGAAGCAAGTTGTGTGAGTTGAAGTTATTCAAGTATAAAGTATGTTCTTCATCTTGACTTTGATATTAAGTTATTTTTGGAGGATTTTAATGGTTTAAAGTTAAGGAAAACGTGGCATAAATGTCATAGTTTGATATGTGTAGTTGGCCTTCTTGGCCTTATTTTGCCATTGGAGACACAGATGATGTGAGTTACAGTTTGGTTCGCTCGGTCCCAGTAGGGTTCCGAGTGCCAATCATACCTCACCGAGGTTGGGGTGTGACATTTTACAGGTCGAGATCAAGAAGAAGAAGAAGAGATGGAAGACGTTGTTTGAGTAATTAAGGTCATGATATTAAAAGGCTGGGTATAAAATATATCATTTTCCAAAAATACCAAATACATATGTTTTCCAAAATCATCGCCTAAAAATTTTCAACTTTGCTAAAAAATAAAAGATTTTTAAGGAAAATGAGCATTCTTTCCCGCCGAAGTGTAAACAGAAGAAGTCCATGTGCAGGGAGAGCAGTCGACCATATAGGAAACTGATGAATTTTTCTGTTGATGCAGGAACAAACAAGCATGGATGCTTTTACACTAACTTGTTTGCTAAGATGTTTGAAACAGGATAACAATAATGAGAAAAGTGAAGAAGAAATTTCAAGGAATAGCGGCAAAGAAGAGCATACGAAAGGGTTATGAAACCCTCCCTAAGTAAATTTCGTTTTACGCTGACAAGTTTGTTCATTTTGCAGAGCACAAAGATTTTTAAAAAAGAAAATTTTAAGACTACAGAAAGATATAATCACGACTTACCGAAGTCTAGTCTCCACTAAACAGTATTGTATCAAGGTATTGAGACCCCGGCCTAGACGTCGCATGGCTTGCCTTGATACAATGACTAATTAGACGTCTTAAATTTAGTAAGCACTGTCTTCACCTAAATCAGGTACGTAATTCTGACATCAAATTTAAGATCATCGACATAGGATGTCAGCAGATATGAATTAATTTTGACTCGAAGTGTGGTCAAAATATTCATCCTGGCATTCTGTGATTTGATTTGAAGACGACGCGTTGATATTAGCAACGAAATACCGTATTCACAATAGAGTCTAGTCCTTTCGAAAGATATGAACCTTGTCGACAGGCGGGTATTCTTCCCCGGAGTCAAAAAAGGAACGTGTCGGTCTGGCCGCCGAGCTAAGCTTCATTCCTGGAGATGACGATATGGATTAAACGACTACGTGTCGAAGGGGCTGAGTCTTCATCTATATATATGGCCAAAAATAGGTAGCGTAATTCCGAGGTTGATGCCCACAATCGTTGAAATACGAATGTGATTCCTACATCAAGATTTGCGGTCACTACTATAGTTTATTTCAAGTTAACGAAATTCTGGTTCGGGGATAGTGGTAGTCATGAGAAAAGGCTCCGCACTTGAGTATGCAATAGTTAACTTGAATAACCTGACTAAATGTTATAATTCTGGACACAGAGGTTAGTAGTCATCATGAAAGGAATATGATACTGCACTTTGATCTATAGTCTACGTTTGGGTATTTTTTACTATAAGTGATGTAGTCCCGAACTGGTATACCGCAAACTTCGTATGAGGATAACGATGCAGTCGATACCAGATTTGCAACAGTCACTGCAGTATGTGAAAATGATGTGAGTCCAAATTTTCAGGGGTGGCGGATGTCATAAAAACACAAAAATGACCCCGCACTTGAAAACATGGTCTTCATTAGTAGCATCCTGCTTACGAAAATGACAACCGGACTGGGGTGTGAAGGTTTCGCAAAATACGGTATAGCCCGACCCAGATCCCAACGAAAGTTATCATTGAACAGATGAAAACATCTGAAAAATAACTAGAAAAGAGCCAAATTATTTCAAAAATATATATCTATGCACAAAAGCACACACTGACAAGAGAAGAATAAAAGACGGATGACCATCCGCCGAGAGCTGGATAAATGACAAGAACTGACTGGGCTAACCTTTAAAGCAGATGGCAAGAATGCCGCTCAGATATGACATTTACGATAAAGATAAAAAAATTCAAATCACTAACACGCAGGACTCGGCACTTGGAGATGGCTAAAGGCTACCGAGATAGGAGCAAAAGAGCCAGACTCAAGTCATCCGGAGCAAACGTGGAAATTTTCTTGGGCAACCGGTCAGAAACCATGTACGAGAGTCAAGCTTTCTACACCAGCGATTGAAAAATCGCTTCAAGCACCAACATTAATAAGTCCTTTTCAAAAACCACCTCCGGTTCGGAATTTCAACCAAAAATAGCCAAAGGGATTCCCACATAAAGGGATATTCATTTTCGGGCTATCGAGTCGAACTACAATTGGCCTGATTCCCAAAGTCAGGGATATGTAGGCTACTCAAGTTTTGAGGATCGGTCATATTCCTATGATTATTTTAGGACACCCTGAGATATGTAGGAAGCCCAAAAACCGGGGTCCGACCATACTTTCAAAATTTTGCGCAAAGAGAGTCGTAATTCTCTATTTATTTTATAAAAATTAGGTTCGTCAAAATTTGTAGCTCAAGAATGGCCTTGCTATCCTCGAACTCCAAAGGGGCAGTTGTTATAATTTTTACCTCGTAAACTACATTTTTTTTAAATTTCAAATTTTCTGAGTCAAAAACGGAGTAAGGATATTTCCTTTCAATTTTAAATATTTCAAAAATCCAGAGAAAATTGCAAAAAATGACGTTTAATTATTATTTTTTGAAAAAATTGACAAATATAAGAAATGCGAGTTATTTACTTTTATCCCGCTCCGTCCAGTCCGGGAAAATTGTCATTTGAACAATGTATTAATTACGGCTCATTTTTTACCGCATTTTTCACATTTTTAAATATTCTCCAGAACTATATCAATATTAGGCTCGTTTTACAGCTAATATTTTAAATTTACAAGTTTTAAATTTTAATTAGCATAAATAATTATTTTATTTGGTTATATGTGTATTTATAATACTTAGTCTTTATTTGATTTAAATTGGGGTGGGGGTGGGGGTTAAATTAAGCTTTTACAAAACTTAAAGGGTGAATGTTTTAAAAAAAGGGGGAATGAAAGTTTGTTCACCCCCCCCCCCCCCGGCCCCCAACTTCATTTTCATTTTCACCCGCACCCTTTCTTGTTTTTTAAGGCGATTTGGGGGCGATTCTAGGGTTCCACCTCCATGGCTATCCACAGCCATTTTTGGCCAGATTTTTGAGGGGTTTTATTCCTTATCACGAGTTCTCGTGATTCCCAGGTTTAATTTCATTAGATTTGTTTTTTTTCTATACCTAATTGAATCCTATTAAGGATGTTACCCTAGTTTCTTTTGTGTTATGGTTACCATGGGCAGAGCCACGAGCTCTTCCCCATCTTGTGCCCCATAACACCCAATAAAAGAATCTAAGGGGGAATTTCCTAAAGAGATTCACGGTTGGGTACGATTCTGGGGATTTTATCCTATTTGGTACGATTTTAGTACTATTCGAATAGTGGGAATGTAATAAATTTGTCCTATTAGTGACAAGGCATATTATCCTAGTATTTTCTATTTTTAATGGATTTTATTTGAATTTTTAGGGTACAATCTGTTAGATTTTTTTTGTATTTTGTGACTTATGTGAATTTCTGATTGGATGAGGTACGAATTAGTACAAATTGGCTGAAAATCTTGTTGTCCTTTACTGAAATTCGAATTTTGGTGCATTGGGGGGAAATCTAATTTCCTTTTTGGGTCATTTTTGTCCTTAGGGTTGAAATTATCATGCTAGAAGTAGAATAGGATTGGGACATTTTAAGGGGTCTGATTTTTATCCAAAAAATTCTCTCAAAAAACATTTAGGGTTCGATTGTCACATTGATCTTCCTATCCTACTGTTATATTACTACTACACTGCCTAAAATTATACAATTATTACACTCTTTGCACTGATTTTATACCAAAACACTATTACTACTTTGGAAAATTTAAGAACAAAGGGACTGTTTAAGGTTTTTTGGGTGTTGGTGTTTGAAGTTTGTGATTCAACCACTCCTTTTGATCTTTTGGTTGCCCTACAAAAAGGTAATATCACTATTCACTTATTTTAATTTTAGCACTTATATGAGCTTGAATAACTGTCCTATTTGTTTAAATATGTGCTTTGAGACTTTGGTTAGTTAATTTTGATCACATTATTGTCTTAGTCTAGTTAGTAATATAGTTTTGATAGTGTTTTCGTTGCTATAATGGCACTGAGTTGATCTGAATCATGTTTGAGGTTCTCTTTATTTTTTCTGGATTTCTGGAAACTAAAAGATAAGACATGATTGATTGTATTGTGAATTTGGTCTTGATATAGTAGTTTGTTTAAGATTCTAGCTCTGTTATGTTGATTTTTGTTAGAACTTGGTACTATTTCATTAGAAATTTAGATATTGAGCTTTGTTTTCACTAATTTCTGCTCATTATGCTATGGAGATGATCTTGTCTTGTTTATTTCAAACTGAATCAGTTTTGTTAGTTGCTTGTTTGGCATTGTTCTTGATCTAAATGATTTAAAACATCTAATATAGGATTTCCAACTTGTTTTCATTATAAAAAACTAGAATTTTTTAGAAATTTGCCAAGCTTAAGTCTATAGAAATTGAAACTGATCCTATGTCTCTTATTGTTCAAAGAATCACCTTAAGCAAATCTTTTATTTTTGAAAAGGCAGTTTGAATTCCCCAAAACCTTCTTCTTTGAGTAGAGTTTTGAAATCTTGGAGCTTATTCCTAAACCTATGTATGCTGATTAATTGAAACTGTCTAAAAGGAAAGAGAAAGGAGTTTTTTTTTTTTAAACTGTTTAGTATATGCATTAGCTTGCAATGGCTTGTCTCCTCTTCTTTACTGGTCCCTTACTTAGTTCATTATGAAAACTATTCATGTCTCTGTTTGAAATTTGAGTATAGATTTCATGTGTTCCTGATGTTAAGGTAAGTAGGAGTACAAAAAGGTTAAAACTGAATATAGAGAGAAAAAAATAGACTTAGAAGCAGTTTAGTTTCTTTTTCTTTCTTCTGTGTGTTTGACTTCTTTAAGACTTGACCATTAGCTAAATTTCTCTTTCTAAAACTGTGTTGTGAGTTGATTGGGATTTGAACTTTGTTGACCTATAATCATTCTAAAACTGAAACTAGAAGTTGTCTTATAAACTAATAGATTACTTATTTGCTTATACTTGTTCATTTTATAAGTTTAGACCTATGTGTGTATTGATTCTACCTTTCTTGTGTGGATTAGTCCAAGTGTAATATCTCTGTGACCTAGGATAGAATCCTGACCCTTTTATGGCCGCAGTTTAGTTTCCTTTGGACTCATAAGTGCTTTTATTTGAGTTTTTCCTATTATCTATGACTTATTGTGATTCTATTTGATATATGTTTGCACCTCAGATAGACTCATATCTTCCCTGATTATTGTGGACTTGTTTAATCTTGTCTTAAGTCACTTTTTGTAACCTAATAAGACCCTCGTGTGACTCGTACTCCTTGTTTGGATTTCAGTGTGCAAATTCTGAATGAGTCTTGGCACAAATCTTCATTTGGGGATCCTGTTAATGCTTTATGAGACTAGATATGTACTAAAATGATTTTAAATCATTATTTGTGACCTTGGCAACTTAAGAATGGGCTAAAATCAAAGCTTAGATGTTACACCCCGAAAAGAAGTTCGGGAAGTCTAGTTTCCAACACAACAAACCGCTCCTCAATATGACATCGGGGTAAGGAGATACGGACGTTACAAGTCGGGCTGGCAGACCAGGAAAATGGTCTACGCGAACGTGCCAGGGAGTGGCGCGAACGCGCAGAAGGCCAAGGGCCAACACAGCCCGAACGCACCAATACGAGGAGCGAACGCGCTGAACTATTTTTAGGCCCGGGTTAGGGATGAAGGTTATATTATAAGAGTGCAACAATAATATACATATGACATTTGGAGACCATATGGTGTAAATCGGGTAGTCGTTGTGATAAAAGCCCTCGCGTATCAGCTAAGTGGGGCCCATATGTTGGGGTTTTATAAAGGACATATGAAGAGATATATGATTAGTACATGGAAAGTTGAGCAAGTCCTAAGAAGGAACCTTAAGCCAAATATGGGCATAAGCTCTCCAAAAGGACGATTTAAGGAAACATGTTCGGATTATCTGACTTGGATAGGCCAAAACGATATTATAAGTTTGGAATACCAAGAATGAAAGTTGTCGAAAATTGAAAGAGCTTTCCAACCATATGTCGTGGGCCCTCACACGATATAGGGATCAAGAGTTATGACATTTTTACTGAACGAAGGCGCAGTAGAAAAATTAAGGGGCGCGAGCGCGCCAAGGCGCGAACGCGCGAAGGAATACAAGTCGGTCTGAGCGAGAACACGGACCTACTTTGCTAGGCGGGGGAGACCCGCTGTTTTCCGACCAAACACACCCAAAACCTCCTCGAATATTCTAGAAATTTCCCAAACCTTCCAACCATCAACTTTTTAGCCCAAAACCGGGTATAATTCCCCAATCTAGGTCCATGATAGGCGTATAGTTGCAACTCTGGTATGTAAACGAGCATGTTGTGGCTTAAGTTAAGTTACGAGAAAGTGAAGATACGGCAATATTATCGAGAGAAAGGTATGAATCTCCTGCTATTAACGTTAATCTTGGTTTATTTACGGAGAAGGAGTTATTAAATTGTTGTAAATTAATTTTATTGGTGGAAATATGGGACAAACACCGTATGGGCTGTTCTGTGGAATAATTTGATATGGGAAATGATGTTATTGATGTTGGTATTGTTATTATTGTGTTGGTTGTTGAATTGAGAATTCGGGCTAGGCATATAAATAGGGAGATCTTTGCCCGATTTTCGACAGACTATAAAATAGTTTGATTTGAAACTTGGAACAAGTGTGCAATAAAGAGGCTAACGTTAGTGTAAATCCTCTTAAATGTAGACTTGTGAGCTCGGGTGAATAAACGTAACTAATAGGAGACGGATCAGGTATGTTAAGGCTCGTCCCTTTCTTTCAAAGGCATGATTCCTATGTTACAATTTCATAAATGCTTCCGTAACTTCTTTGTTTTCAAAAGTTAGAAGTGTATGATTCCAAGGCATGATTCCTTTCCCGATAACCCGTAAATGTTTTTTCCAAAATGTTCGTATTTTTTCAAAATAGAGGTTTATGATTTTGTAAGCTTTTATGACAACAAGGATGGACATGTTTTTATCATGATGACAATGATGCCAAAGATGAGAATATTTTTCTATGATGAGAATGATTTCATGTTTAAAGGTTCCAAGTTATGATTTTAATGACGATATAAGAATGTTGAGCTATTTCTTGATTTCTCAATTTTATTCACGGATGATGACTATTTTTAAAGATTCCAAAGTATATGAATTGATGCCTTATGAGATTTATGATCTTATTCTATGTTCTCTCTTGATCTTTTATTCTTCATTGATAGTCTCACCTTATAATAATTGTTCCTTCAGGTGAGACAAAACGATGATGATTATTCCATAATATAATCGGAGGTTACGGGCCTTACGTCACTACGATAAAGACATAACTTTCCTTGGGCTCTCTGCATCTTTGCGATATGATATATGTATATGTATATGGGGAATATGGGGAAAAAGGGAATGGCGCTATAGACGCATGACCACCTGATCAGTTGGCGTAATATGATATCATCCCGGACGCAGGACATATGCGGTTAAATGGATTGGGCCGACGTTCCTCGGCATATTTTCTGTATATATGAACAAGAAATGTTTTTCAAAGAAAGTTAAGCATGCATGGCATCCGCCCTAAGAGGCACTCATATGTACAGGTTACTCTTTTATCTTACGATATGCTCTATATTTTCTTTCTGTTATTATTCATACTTTTCATCCCGTACTATGTTACTATTCATGCCTTACATACGGTACATTATTAATGCATCGCAATCTCTTCTTGTGGGACGCTGCGTTCATGCCCGCGGGACTAGGTAGCCGGTCGGATGATTCGCGACGATGTGACCTCCCCCTCGGCGGCGGTCGGACGCTCCCATTGATCGAGCTGCAACCCTTTTGGTATGTTATTCGATTATGTATATATATGGGTACGGCGAGGCCTTGCCCCGTCATTTCTACGATTTGTACTCCATAAGTGCAGCGAGGACGGTGATAAGTAGTCGTGATATTATGCGGCTTCATTGGCGTGTATTTTGTTTATGCAGTATATCGTGTGGCGGCCAAATCCTTGTTGTTATTCTCGGTGTTTATGTTTGTATGTATGCGTTAGTAGTGAGTTCCGGTATGGTGTCTTTTATGTTGATTGTTCGGAGACACGGTATAGCACGATTACGGTTGTATATGGGCCCGGGACGGTCGGAGGTAAATGCAAGCATAGTGAGTGTTTGGCCGATAGTGGTCGGGCACTTGTTACGGCCCGTCGGTTTGGGTCGTGACAAAAGTGGTATCGAGCGATTCTCATCCTGTGATTGTCTACGGTAGTGTCCCGGTAGAGTCTGTTTATGTGTCACGACCCAACCGTAGGCGGGCGTGACTAGTGCCCGAGTTGGGCACCCAAACGCATTCATCAGGCTTTGAATCACACACGAGCCGACTTACGCGCGTACAAATATGTGTGTCTCAAACATCTCGAACTCAAACACATATATATCGAAAGCCGACAAGGCTAACGGATGCTTTGTCGGCCCGAACCATATAATATACAAGCTTCCTTTAGGTCTAGGGTAGGCACACAACCAGCGCCCACGTCTACGGACCTCTAGACGGAGACCAACAAACTCATCGACGGGACGGGGGCCCGCCGTGCCTGAACAAATACATACCGGATGCGGCCCCAACGAGTTAAAAAAAAAATGTGGGC
>NC_081352.1:4411983-4452435 GCF_029784015.1 Lycium ferocissimum
ACGTTAGTCGGCCGGGTTCGCTCACGGTAAGGGCTCAAAAGCCCATCATACTCCCTATCGGAAATCAAGTGCGTGACAGAGCATGCCAAGTTCAACTCATGGGATGGAGTATTTATGGGGGAGGTGCCGCCGGGAAATCTCGGTAGCCAAGTTTTATTTAAGAATCCAATTCCAAAGGCACTAATCATGTTTGGTAAACATGACCAATTTGTAGATTTTGACGAACTTGGAGCTTGAGTTTGGAGACGTGTACAAAGCGTAAAAGGTATGTGAAGCCTACTTCTCCTTCATTTGGCATGTCTTAGTTAGTATAGGTCGAAATCCGACCCTCGGGAAAGGTCCTACCCCTCGAAAACGACACCTAAATTTATTCACTATTCATTCAGTAGAATTGAACCCAAAACTTGTGCTTTAAGGTAAAATGATGTTCAAACGTCCGAAACCTTTGGAAATGAAATGGAAATGTCTTGAAACCTTCACGGATGACCCAATGGGACATAATGACCGTGTTTTCATGTTTGTCACCGAGTCTCGATATACGTGCATACCGGATTCCCATCACTTGTTTTATTGAAACTTTATAATCCCGTTTTAAGTTTTCTTGTGGTGTTGCTATTCATTGCTAGTCTCGTCTTATAATGTTTGTTCTTTCAAGGCGAGACAAAGCGACCGTGGTTATTCCATAGGTAATCGGGGGGCTACCGACCTTACGTCACCCCGATAGACACATGACTTTCTTTGGGTTCTTATGCATGTCGCTTATATGATATGTATATGACATGTATACGATATGTATATGAAATGGGGAATTTTTGGGGAATGGATACATGTTGCGCTATAGACGCATCGCCACCTGTCACCGGGCGTAATTCCATCCCGACGCGGGATGCCCGGACGCGGGACACATGTGGGAAGCCGACGTATTTCGGCGACATGACTTGTTATTTTCACATGTATATGACACGATATGTTTTGAACAAAAGTATATAATAAGCAAGCATGACATCCGCCTGAAAGGCACTCACTGTGCACGCATTATCCCTTTTATCTCGTTATATGATCCTTGGTCCCACATGTTGTTATTGTTCATATGTTACATGCTTCATCGTATTATTTCCATGGTTTACATACTCGGTGACACCGCTCGTACCGACCCCCTTTTCTTCGTGGCCGCGTCTCATGCCACGCAGTCGACAGTTGACGGATGACCCCTAGAGCTTTTTCACCACAGACATCGAGAGGCGCTCCCAGTTGTTTCGGAGCTTCTATTTTGGGTACTACTTTTATGTATATATTTGGACACAGCAAAGTCAGTTACTTGTAATTATATGTATCGTGTTTAGAGGCTCGTAGACAGATATGTACAGGTAGATGTTTCACAGCCTAGTTGTCTTTGTCACCATATGATATGTCAGTACAGTTGATATTACTACCCGTCTACATGTATGCTATTATCGACGATGTTGTTAAGGAAAAAAATGTCAGTGTTCATACGGCCCACTTAGTAATAAGAACAAGACATATGATAGGGGGTGCTCGGTACAAGTATCGGGTGCTCGTCGCGGCCCCTAGTTGGGTCGTGACAGAACGACTACAAGTACTAATTAATTATTGATTGGAGTGAGTGGAATGTGGCCTTGGACGAGTTGCTACATTGGTCGCATTACTCAAGTACAGATTATCAGATGAGATTTTGTACTATATATAGAAAGGTTCTCGTCGCTTCGTGAGTTTGTTAAGGTTTCGTACGTGGATAATCAAGGTTATAGATTATAAGGAAAAGACATGGATATGGTACAGTACCAAGTGAATTGTAAAAAAAAAAAAAAAGATTGGATGAATTTGAGATTGGAAATAGGGACATAGAGCAGAATATAAACGGATAATGGTATAAGTACACCCTTAAGGGGGGAAGCGGGTGAGAGAAATGCAAGGGTGAGATGGAAACAATTGACACTGCAATATATTTGATATGGATGCTTGAACTTCAAATGAGACCCCTTGCTGAAACAAGTTAGTAAGATCTGAAAGCCAACAATAAATGGATAGAAGTCAGGATGGTAATTGAGACAGTGTTAAGAAGTTTTTGTAGAGACCTTGAATGACATGATGTTAGAAAGTGAATGTGTATAAGGAGAAAGAGTATGACAAGAGAATGGTATTGAATAACTTAAGAGATATTATGAAGGATAGCGATGCTTTGGCTATAGAGTTGTTCGCTAATGATATTGCAACTTGTAAGTAACAAAGGAGAGGGAATAGAAAATCTCCTATGGTAGGAAATGAGAAAGTCAAAGAGTGAATAAAGGAAGGGAAAGAAATATGACAAAATAGGACGAGCGAGTTTCAGTATGAATGAGATATGTAAAGCAGAATGAACCAAGAGATGGAAAGACTATGTCTAAGATTGAATATACCTTATACAAATTGTACAAGAATAGTTATGCAACCTACGAATATTTGTATGTTAAGCGTAAGACCAAGTGAGTGAGTACTTGAGAAGAGGAGTAAGGACTCAATAATGACAATGCGGTTATGATATTTTGGGTACATTACAAAAGATGTAAAGATGGTTTAAGCCAAATTACCGAGATAGAATTAGTACTGAGGACAAACAGGATATGGCCATGGGTGGACTAAAGATCTATCCCGATACCGGTTGTAAGATAAGAGAGGAGAAGACAAGGTAAAACATAAGGATTAATGAAGCGACGCTAAGGTATTTCTTGGGCTAATTTGAGCACCTTCGCATATTCTTGTAAAGATTGCAACATAATGTGTGACAGAAAAACTAAGAGCAAAATCTGAGTAAGAGGGGCAATAGAAGAGTTTGAATTAAGATAAAGAAGTGACACGAGATAATGTGCCTAGAATGTTACAAGTTAGATTAAGTGAAATTGTGAAATGGTTTAAGCAAGACGATTAGAACAAACTGGTTACTAGACTTACGTTGAATTTATATGTCAAATCAAAAAATTCTTTCGTAATGATTCCAAATGAAGATAGTTAAAGCACAGGAGGCCTATGTAAAGTTACTATATGAGGAAACTCCAAAGACTACTTGATAACCAACTCTAAGGATTGAGACTAAAGAGTTAAAAAGTAGAGTGGCAGTTAAAGCCTTTTTAAAGAAGTCGAGAAGTCATACATGAGGCTGAAGATTCCAGAATATGGACTTCATTATAGGCTTACCTCGCACTCCACGGAAGTATGACTCTATGTGGGTTATCGTGGATAGGCTGACAAAATCAGCCCATTTTCTCCCAGTCAGGGCTACTTATTCGGCTGAGGACTATGCGAGGTTACATATTAAGGAGACAGTGAGACTTCACGAGGTTCCCTCATCTATTATATCGCACAGAGGAGCTCAGTTTATAGCTAACTTCTGGAGATCATTTCAGAAGAGATTGGGAACATTGTGTGAGTCTTAGCGCAAAGATTTCACCCTCGACCGACGGACCGAGCGTACTATTCAGATGCTAGAAGATATATTGCGGGCCTGTATCATTGACTTCAGAGATAGCTGGGATGATTATTTGCCACTTATTGAGTTTGCCTATAATAATAGCTACCATTCTAGCATTCAGATGGCACCGTATGAGGCCTTGTGTGGCAGAAAGTGTAGGTCACCTATTGGTTGATTTAATGTTGATGAGACCAAATTAATAAGCCCAGATGTGATTTAACAAGCTATTGATAAGGTGAATCTTATTCAGGAAAGGTTATTAGCAGCCCAGAGTCGACAGAAGTTATATGCCGATAATCGACGTCGACACTTAGAGTTCCAAATTGGTGATTGGGTATTCTTGAAGGTGTCACCCATGAAGGGTGTAATGAGATTCGATAAGAGAGGGAAGCTTAGCCCGAAGTATATGGGCCTTATCAGATTATTCATAAGGTAGGCAAGGTTGCCTATGAATTAGACCTACCATCTGATTTGGAAGCAGTGCACCCAGTCTTTCACGTGTCGATGCTTCGTAAATGTATTGGTGACCCTTCGAGAGTATTCCCCGTGGATGATGTTCAGGTAACGGAGGAGTTATCGTGCCGAGGAGAACCCTATAGTTATACTTGATCGTCAGGTGAGAAAGTTGCGTACTAAGGATGTGGCTTTCATTAAGGTATTGTGGCGAAATAATAATCGGCAAGAGATGACTTGGGAAGCTGAAGAGAAGATAAAGAATAAGTATCCTTACTTGCTCCCTATGCCTACAGGTAATTTAAGTCCTTCATTTGATTATATGGATTGGTAGATGAGGCTATATATCTAGCAATAAAGGAGACTTCCCCGAACTTTTTATGAGACCTTATAAGACTAGTTTAACATTCGATGACGAATGTTCTAAAGGGGGGAAGGATGTTATATCCCGTATTTTTATACGACAGATTATTTTAAGCTAATTGAGATAAGTTCAAGGACGAGATTATTTTTGGATATGAGACAAGGACCTTTTAATCCCCGATATTAATATAGCACGACTTGCTTGCAAATTTCAATTAGTGTAAAAATATTAGTGCAGATTAGGGATTAATTAATCATGATTAGATTATTAAGTGTGGATTAGAAATTAATTTTGGTATTAGTTATGGTTAACATGGATAAGTACCAATGGTGGGCTGCCACTTGGCCTTAGTTAAGCAAATAGGTGGCATTAAGTGGTGAAAGGTGGCACTAAACAAATGGGTGGCACTAATGAGTCATAATAGATATCCTAATGCAATGACACGTTAAAGGAGGGACATTAAAAGAGGACTAAAGCTAAAATCAGCTTCCTCTTTATCACTACATTACAAAGGATTCATCATCAAACAAAAAAAAAAGGGGAGCAACCATGGTCGCTATCGTTCACGGCCAGCCATGGCTGTTTTAAAAAAAAATTTGCTTTGATTTAATTCCAAGGTGATTTACAAGTTCAAGGAGGTGATAGCAACATCGGATATTGAATCGAGGAAGAAGAAATTGCGAAATTGGAGCAATTAAGAGTAGAAATTCCTCCGAGAAAATTGTGGTAAGATTTTCCTATCTTATGGTGTAGTTGTGTTAATAAAGTTGTAATGAAATTATTAAAATTGAATTGGACGAAATCTAAGTAAGAAAATACATGAAATTGTTAGTATGTGAAATTGTGGGTTGAAATGGATTTGGAATTATTATGGACTGAGTTGTGAGAATTTTATGTGTATATCACAGTTGTTGGTATTTCTGTGTTGACAGGAGGATAATTAGAAAGTCGGGTTAGGCGAATATATAGGGAATGTCGCCCGATTTTCATTAAGTCCTTGAATAATGAAAAACCCTAAACGAGACATATAAGTTAAAGAATAAGTTCTATAAGTGACGGCCTACGGATTTACGAACTAGAAAATATAGTTACTAACGATAACGTTACTCTTATATTAAATAGGCTAAAAGAGCGACGAGGCGAACGGATTTACGGATAGTCGCTAACAGGTATGTAAAGCCTATCCGTTCTTTCTTTTGGCATATCATAGATGTAAGTATGAAACGATATGAGCTTTGGGGTAATTCCATTCATAAGTTCTGAACATGTATTATGATTCTTATTCACTTCTTGATAATAGAATTCTTAAAATAGTCGAGCTACTGCCCTCGAGCTTTCTATATGATCGGATAGTAAATGATACATGAAAGTTTCTATTCCTGAAAAACTCTATATTGACTAATGACCATAACTTTTATAAGTTGTCTCGTATTAACTTGATACATGTCTATGATCCCTAAGGCGTTATTTGACATAGTTCATAATAATATTCAAAGAGTACTGAGTATGACTATCGTCCTGATACTCGAGCGTTGGTTAGTCTACTTATCTATTGAGTCTCAAAAGATAATTTATATGCAAATGGTTATTCACTACTCTGCTCGTGCATACTGTTATTACATCTTTCACCGAGTCCCTCATTAGAGAGCCGGGGACGGTATATATATATATATATATATATATATATTATGGTGTTTGCGTCGGTTATGGTGTTATGTCGTGGTTATGGTGTTATGCCGTGCTATGGTGTTATGTCGTGTTATGGTGCAGGAAGCTGTCGTGATACCGAGCTATGCGTCGTGATACGGAGTTATGCCGTGATACGGAGTTATGTCGTGTTCGGAGTATGCCGTGTTATGGCGCCAAAGACGGGGTGGCGACCATGTTCACCGAGTCCTATAATGGGCCGGATACGATATATGATATCGACATGCATGATTTGTGTTTCAAAAGCAAGCATTTTGGTATTCTGGTTATTGTACTCGTTTTCTGTACTTCTTATTTCGGTTATAATCCTGTTTACTGTTTTTCATGCTTTATATACTCAGTACATATTTCGTACTGACCCCCTTTCTTCTGGGGCCGCGTTTTCATGCCCGCAGTACGTACGCTCGTTTTGGTGATCCGCCAGCTTAGGATATCTATTCTGCTATCTTGGAGTGCTCCCTTTTTCCGGAGCCTATATTTTTGGTACAAATCCTTTTGTTGTATATCTATGCTTAGCCAGGGGTACGGTGGAGCCCTGTCCCATCATATGATACTGTTGTTACTCTTAGAGGTCTGTAGACATATGTGTGAGTTGTATATAGTTACTGTTCAGTTTTGTCGGTATGACTTATGTTTTGGGACGTTCCCATTCGTAATGGCAGCCTTGTCGGCTTGCGTATGTATATATGTTTTGGGATGCTGTATGTAGTGGCAGCCTTGTCGGCTGGCGTATATATAGTTGGGGCGTTCCCACATGTTATGATAGCCTTGCTGGCTTATGTACGATGTTATCTGTTAGAAGTTGTAACTCCTCGGGAGATAGGTTGCTGGGATATGTATACATATGCGACAGTTTTGAGATGACGTCTTGCCTTTTTATATATAAGTTCTTTATTATGCTAGTTGTGGATGATTATAGTTGTGTGCATACGAGTGTCCAGCTCGGGCACTATTCATGGCCTACGAGGTTGGGTCGTGACATTTACAATGCAGTGCAACCACGTACTCGGCCCTCCCGGGACTCGATGCTATCCGTAATCAGCCCTTTCGGGACTCGATGCTATCCGTACTCGGCCCTTCCGGGACTCGATGCTATTCGTACTCGGCCCTTTCGGGACTCGATGCTATCCGTACTCAGCCCTTCCGGGACTCGATGCATACATATATACATATACATAAAAATACATAAATGAAATCAACATCATCCTTAGCATTATCATACGTCGCATAGGCATATCATAACCTTAACATAAACTTATCATCATCTTGCATTCATCATTACACATACATTAGAACTTGGAGGCAACTATGGATATGTCGGGTGACATGAGGTCGTGGACCCCGATTACATTATGGAGTAATCATAATCATCATATCTCACCTTGAAGGAACTAACGTTTTAAGGTGAGTGTACACAAGAAAAGCATCAATGGAACCATACTTAGAATCATTAACTTCATGGGCATCATATCTCACTTTAGGATTCTTTAGACATAACTCATCATCATCAATTATCATACTCGTGTCTTACCTCTTTTCTTTATCTTATACATATGTATCTCCTTATAGGCATAGACTCATCGTCATCATTATCGTGCTCATAATATATCTCTTATCTTTATCTCATATGGCTATTCGTGAACATAGACTCTTAGTTTCCGGAATGTAGGAAAATTCATGGAGAAGGAGGGAAAATCATGCCATAAAATTCATACCTTAAAAAGGAAAGGACTAACATCATAAGGTGGGTCTCTAGACTTGGGCTCATCATCATGTTCATAACATATCTCTTAACCTTATCTCATGAGAGCTCTTTATAACGTAGACTCATCATTTTCGATATATATACATATATGTAGAGGGGTCATAGAAAGAAAGGAAGATTCATACCATAGAGTCATGCCTTAGAAAGAAAGGACTAGCCTTACATACCTTTTCCTTTAGCTATTCTATCACTTGATCGTTCTCCTTTAATGCTCACGTCTTTACCTTCAAGAGAGTTCGTATCAACATTAGCTAAACAATTATAAGAACGTGCTTACTAAAGCTAGAGAAAATTGGGCAGTATTTCCTTTGTTTATGCGACTTCCTCCATATCATATATCAACTCCCAAACATCAATAATAACTTTCACAACATCATCACAATAGCCTTTATTCAACTACATTATCCTTACTTCTCAATTCACTTCAATTCATCCATATTCAGGGTCATATCACACAATTTTGTTCATTCATATACAATGTCTATTCCATGTTCTCAATATCATTTATAACATGATTATAATCATAATGTATCAAGAATCATAACTCAATTCAAACATTTACTCAAAAGTGACACTATTCCCTCATTCATGACCTATTTCCTATTTCCTTATATAATCCAAGTGTTTCAACTTTCAAATACCTTAAACAACAAGGAAATGTCATAAAACTTACCTTAGATGGTGTAGAAATGAACCTTTGGTGCAAACACTTCACTTGAGAAAAACCCTAGTTTCACCTTCACTTGGATTTCTTGGCTTAGATGAACTTTGATGGGTTTCTTACACTTGATTCACTTAGTTTGATGTATATAATCACTAATATCTCTTGAATTTGTGTGGGAGAAATGTTCTAGAGAGTTCTAGAGAGAAGGAATGAAAAATGGAAATGAAATAATGAACTTGGTCCTCTTTTTAATAACCCAAAAATCTGATTTGTTGGGAGAATGTACGGACACTTATACGGTCCGTATAAGTTACCGTGAAATGGACCCTTCATCGTCTATTCTCTGTGACCATTATACGGTCCATTATACGGTCCGTATAACTGACCGTATAATCCCACCAGTGAGAGATCTTCACTGTGATGGTTCTGCGGTCTATTATACGGTCTGTATAACATTATACGGTCCGTATAACATTATACGGTCCGTATAATGAGTCGTATAATCCATCAGTCCACTGATCTTGTTCTCGTCACTTCGTTTGATCTCCAATCCTTATGTAACCTCCTTAACACTTGTTTATTACCTCATTAAATATCTAAGGGGCGTTATAACTCTTCTCCAAAACTTCATTAAGTCATCATTAATTATATACTCATAAATCTTGCCTGACACATGACATATACCTTACTTTCCTTAACAACTTTCGTCTCCTACTTAAAATGTCTTTGAAATCTTATTTAGAATCATCAAATGCTATTTCTTACTTATCAAAACACCATATACTTCGTGCTCTTCGTTCGCCTATTCACTGTGCATCAACAGAAAATTTTCTGACGTGTAACAGTGTGGCCAAACTCTATTGCTATTATGTTGTGGCCCTGTGAGGCATTGTTATTATGGGCTATTGTGACAGGATGGTAGTGCCATATTACAGGGGAAACTCTGGCGAAATTTTTATAGAATCCCCGAGGACTTAACATTCAAGGACGAATGTTCTTAAGGGGGGAAGAATGTTACACCTCGAAAAATTTTCCGTATAGACTAACGAAGAGCACGAAGTATATGGTATTTCAATAAGTAAGGAATGACATTTGATGACCCTAATTAAGATTTCAAAGACATTCGAGGTAAGAGGAGAAAGTTTGCCAAGAGAAGGCAAGGCATACGATATGTATCGGAAAGGATTTACGAGTAACAAGTTAACGATGATTTAATGATGCTTTGGAGAAGAGTTATAACATCATTGTTAATGAGGTGATAAACAAGTGTTAAGAAGGTTCCATAAGGATTGGAGATCAAGCGAGTCGACGAGAACGAACTTTGGAAAATGTTGATTATACGGCCAAACATATCGTCGTATAAAACATACGGGCCGTATGTTCAACCGTATAATCATCCCATATTAGCACCCTCTCTCCGGACCAAATCTACGGCTAGACATACGGTCAGTATAATTTATACGGACCGTATGTTGGTCCGTAGAAACTGGTCCCTTTCACACCCCTTCTCTCTAGAACACTTCTCCCACAAGAATTCAAGAGATATTAGTGATCAACTTCATCAAACTAAGTGAATCAAGTGTAAGAAACCCATTAAAGTTCATCCAAGACAAGAATCCAAGTGAACGAGAAACTAGGGTTTTGCTCAAGTGAAGTGTTTGCACCTAAGGGTCATTCCTACACCATCTAAGGTAGAAACATGAGCATTGAAGGAGAACGTGCAAGTGATAGAATAGTTGAACGAAGAGGTATGTAAGGCTAGCCCTTCTTTCATAAGGCATGGTTCTTTGGCCAAATATGTCACACCCCGATCTTACTAGGGTGTGATGGCCACCCGACCCCATATTCGGAGCCGAGCGAACCCGCTAACTCTTATTACACATATGAACTTATGGATTAGTAAGAGATGAACGTATAGAAATTTTTTTTTTTTCTTCATAAGCAAAATCTGACATCATATAAGACTCGTGACACGAAACATAATAACATATCGGTTCGCCGGAGCCATTTACACATGACAACCCAATACCCACGACTCGTCTCGCAAAGTCTCTACTCCGAACAAATCATCATGGCACATATACCCCGATTCGGCAAAGACTCGGTGACAAGTGGAGCCTACCAACTCCGCTGGCATCTTCTATGCTAGTTTCGCATCATCTGGGTGTACCTGCGCGGCATGAAACGCAACCCCCGAAGAAGAGGGGTCAGTACGAGCAATGTACTGAGTATGTAAGACATGGATGGTAACATAGAAAGAGACATAGTCATGTGCAGCAACAACAAAGATGGAGATGTAGAGCATATCTCGTACATATGAGACATATCACGTATAAGTGAGTAAGTCGTGCATACGGAACATGTCATGTGTAAAGCCGTAACTCGTACGTGTGGAACATATCATGTAAAGTCGTAACCGGTACATAGGGATCATATAATCGTAAAGCCGTAACCTCGTACATAGGAATCATATCATGTAAAGCCGTGACTGTGCATATAAGTGCCCCGGGGGCGGATGCCATGCATGCTTGTCCGGTCATATGGTATCATAGCGCCGAACAAGCCGGCTCACCCACATAGCGCCGAAATACGTCGCTCGCCCATATATCCCTCGTCCGGATGATTACGCCACCGACTGTGTGGCAATGTAACATGTGTCCCTTCCCATTCCCCACATATACATGTATCCCATCCCCCCAACCCATATACAGTATGGTACGCATGAGAGCCCAAAGAAAGGCATGTATTCGTTGAGTGACGTAAGGTCGGAAACCTCCGATCGCCTTATGGAGTAATCATGGCCGCTTTGTCTCACCTTGAAGGATCGATAATCATAAGGCGAGACTACCAACAGAGAATAACATTAAGAGAACATAGAACATGTCATTTCGTACCATATCGTTTCATATCATGTCATATCATAGCATACATCTCATATCAAATCATGTCGTGTCATATCATGTCATGTCATGTCGTGTCATAGTCGTTTTCTCATATTTGACATCATCATGATCATCATAGAATCATAGTCATTGTTTTAGTCATAAGGACTTTCAAAATCGTACAACTTGGAATTGGAGAAAATGAATACCTTGGAAAACATTTAGGAACTTTTATGAAGAAAATCTTGCCTTGGAATCGAGGGATTAGTTAAAACAACTATTACTTAGTAGTTGGAATGATGTTCAAGAGTTTCCTTTAACTGTAATACGGAAACAAGCCAAATGGAGCCATAGGAGGAAATTAGGGGATAGCGGGCCCACCTCGAGTCAAATGAGGTGGCGTATACAACTTATGCATGTTACATTCCATGACGTTACTTATGGGAGTTTTAGGGTAGTCGAGTCTTATTTGTGCGAGTTCTAGGTGTTTAGACATTTCTTTCAACTTTTCGTGAACATGTACTTCAATTCTACTGAATGAATAGTAACTAAATTCAATCTCGGATTTCTAGGAGAGGAATTGTCCCCGAAGCACGTATTCAAGCCTATTACGTCTAAGACATGCCAAAGAAGGAAAGTGAAGTCTTACATACCTTTTTCCGCTTCTTACGTTCCTCCAAATTCACGTTCCAAATCCATCAAAATCTACAAATTGGTCACATTTACCAAATGTTAACTTGAGCATCTAAAAGTGAATTCTCGAAATAACACTTGTCTACCAAAATTTCGCAAAGCATTTTCCCCGTAAATGCGCCATCCCCGAGATTCTAACTCGGCCCAATTCAACAACAACAACCCGAGAATGGAACTCGGCCACAATATCAACAACAATGCCAACAAGCCTTACTAACAACATTCAATTCATATTCAATTCGATTCAATTCGATTCATATGACTTTCAAAACGATTCACCAACATACTACTTCGCCCAACACCTTTCAAATTCAATAAGAATAATAACAACACATTTTTTTCTTTCCAATTCATAAATATATCACCAATTCACATGCTTGTAACGTTATTTCCATAAATTCAAGAAAGCATATTCAAATCATATTACGTTCCAAATCAGCCCATAACCATCACAACTTCCATTTGAATCATCAAACTTTCATTTTCATTACATAGAATCCATCACAACGACAACTAGAATACTAACTAACATTAATTCATTTTTTTCCTACACCATGGCAGCCCACTCACGGCCACACACACCACACACAACCTTTTCATGAATTTTATTCATTTCTACACATTACAACATACACACAACATGTTGAATATGATTAATTCCTTACTCCAACATAACACACACACACTACACCTACACGGCTGCCCTTCCACCTTTATATTTCCATGAATTTCATTTATTTTTACCTACTATAACATGCACAACCATCCATAACATACAAAAGAGATGAAACCTTACATTTTTTCTTCAATCTTTCCTCTCGGCTAGGACATGCTACTTGCAAAACAATTGGTTTTCCTCTTCCAACAACCACTCCATATGATAGAGGACATTTCAATTGCTTGGAATACTTGAAGAAAAATATTTTTCTCCTTCACCTTCTCTTGGCCTTATTTGGCCGAACCCCTCCTCTTTCTCTTTTTTTTTTTTTTTTTTTTTGTGTTCTTTCTTGCTTTCTTTCTCTCCTTCTCAAAATATGAACACTCTTCCCTTATATATATATGCATTCATATTGCATGCATGTGAGGGGCACATGCCCCCCTTCTCTAGATTTTTCTTTAAATTTCCATGGAAAGATGACTTATTTTGTCATCTTTTTTTTTCATTCTTTTTCTTTTTCTTTTTATCACATGGCCAATATGGCCTCCTTTGGGAACTTTCATGAACCCTATGTGAAATTCCGTTTTGCCCCTCGACTTTTCTCAATATTACCATTTTGTCCCTAACCTCCCGCATTATTTCCACGGCCCATTTTGCGAATTTCTCTTTCGCCCTTAGCCCCTCACAATATTTCCATACTACCAATGTCCATAAATAATACTCATAACCTACTTATGCATTAAAATAATTTTGGAACATAGCCTCGTCCTTAACTTCTCACCATTATCTCGAAATATTCAAATGTACGAAACGCGAGGTATAACATCCTTCCCCCCTTTGGAACATTCGTCCTCGAATGTTCGACTAGTCTTACGGGGTCTTATAAGCACCTCGGGGGAGCTCCCTTTTGAAGTTATTTTCCATCCTTCATATTAGCTCTTAAGCTATCCAATACCGTTCTCTTTGTCATACTCTTTTTCTTTATATACGTCCATTTTCTGGCGTCGCACCACTCAAAGTTTGTGCGAACTTCTCATATTACCTTAAACATTATTCGGACTTCCATCCACTCATTGTCGGTTTCCCCGACCCTACTAATTTACTTCAGTAAAGGGTCTCCTTAGCAGCTCAAGCGTTCATACCAAATACACCACCGTATCAACTATTTCTATCTCATCCTTACATTTTTCTCACCTGCTTCCCCCCCTTTTGGGGTGTACCTATATCATTATCCTGTTTATCCTTCGCCTCATATCCTTATTCCTCTTTAACTGCGCGCTTGTATTGTAGCTGTACGTCCATAGTTCGTAAGTGTTCTGCTACTTTTATTCTTAGCGCAAAATTCTTACAATTTCCGCTCGACAATGTTGATCCATTACCTTCATATATACATATATAATTACTATCAACTAGCCCACAAAATACGTCCGAACGCTGTTCAAGCCTATCCTAATTCTACGGCTGTGAAGTGCCTCCTGTCCCTTCACCGAGGTAGTCTGTCCCGTCTTACGCATCTTCTTATAGTCCCCAACCATTCTGTATATCCTAGTTTTCCTTAGATTACCTTGCCTCTTCATTTGTCTCTTATATCTCAATCTATAGAATTTCTTGTAAACATCCCAGGGGGTCACCCATCATGGAATTGCTCCCACCTGAGCACGCTTAACCTCGAAACTTCGCTGAAATCCGGTGCCTTAACGCTGATATTTTCGCGTCTGCTTTCTCGTATGCCCTTTATTACCTGATCTAGAGCCAATCGAAGCTTTACAGCTTCCGAGACATTTTCATATTACGTCCTTTCTTTTATAATGACTGTTTTACCCTTTTCATTTCCCGATGATCACCTTCCGCCTGTGTGCAAGGCTACCTTCTATCCTGGACTTCCAGATCCTCGAGGGTAGCGATCACACCTTCGTCGCCACGCCAAACCCATAACCTTTCCGGAACAACACGTCTCATGCTTTACTTATTCGCGGTATTCTCTTTCTCCACTTCTTCTGTCGTACGGGAGGCTTATATAAGGAATTCCTTTTTCTTATAACTTGGCTCTATCGCACGATCTAAGACAGAAAGAAGGTCAACCATTCCTAGATGCCTCGCAGCTTCCTGTTTATAAATGTGGCCGGCTTCACACTCATAAACAAGACTCTACCGGACACGACTTTGCAGACAACCCTTAGACCGACCTCGCTCTGATACCACTTTGTCACACCCCGATCTTACTAGGGTGTGATGGGCACCCGACCCCATATTCGGAGCCGAGCGAACCCGCTAACTCTTATTACACATATGAACTTATGGATTAGTAAGAGATGTACGTATAGAATTTTTTTTCTTCATAAGCAAAATCTGACATCATATAAGACTCGTGACACGAAACATAATAACATATCGGTTGCTGGAGCCGTTTACACATGACAACCCAATACCCACGACTCTGTCTGCAAAGTCTCTACTCCGAACAAATCATCATGGCACATATACCCTGATTCGGCAGCACTCCAGGACAAGTGGAGCCTACCAACTCCGCCGGCATCTTCTATGCTAGTTTCGCATCATCCGGGTGTACCGCGCGGCACGAAACGCAACCCCCCGAAGAAGAGGGTCGTACGAGCAATGTACCGAGTATGTAAGACATGGATGGTAACATAGAAAGAGACATAGTCATGTGCAAAGAACAAGATGGAGATGTAGAGTATATCCCGTACATATGAGACATATCACGTATAAGGGAGTAAGTGTTGTGCATATGGAACATGTCATGTGTAAAGTCGTAATCCGTACGTGTGGAACATATCATGTAAAGTCAGAATAACCGGTACATAGGGATCATATACCGTAAAGTCGTAACTCCGTACATAGGAATCATATGTGTAAAGTCGTGACTCGTGCATATAAGTTGCCCCTGGGGGCGGATGCCATGCATGCTTGTCTGGTCATATGGTATCATAGCGCCGAACAAGCCGGCTCACCCACATAGCGCCGAAATACGTCGGCTCGCCCATATATCCCTCGTCCGGGATGATTACGCCAGCTGACCAGGTGGCAATGTAACATGTGTCCCTTCCCATTCCCCACATATACATGTATCCCATCCCCCCAACCCATATACAGGTATGGCATGCATGAGAGCCCAAAGAAAGGCATGTATTCGTCGGAGTGACGTAAGGTCGGAAACCTCCGATCGCCTTATGGAGTAATCATGGCCGCTTTGTCTCACCTTGAAGGATCGATAATCATAAGGCGAGACTACCAAAGAGAATAACATTAAGAGAACATAGAACATGTCATTTCGTACCATATCGTTTCATATCATGTCATATCATAGCATACATCTCATATCAAATCATGTCGTGTCATATCATGTCATGTCATGTCGTGTCATAGTCGTTTTCTCATATTTGACATCATCATGATCATCATAGAATCATAGTCATTGTTTTAGTCATAAGGACTTTCAAAATCGTACAACTTGGAATTGGAGAAAAATGAATACCTTGGAAAACATTTAGGAACTTTTATGAAGAAAATCTTGCCTTGGAATCGAGGGATTAGTTAAAACAACTATTACTTAGTAGTTGGAATGATGTTCAAGAGTTTCCTTTAATCGTAATACGGAAACAAGCCAAATGGAGCCATAGGAGGAAATTAGGGATAGCGGGCCCACCTCGAGTCAAATGAGGTGGCGTATACAACTTATGCATGTTACATTCCATGACGTTACTTATGGGAGTTTTAGGGTAGTCGAGTCTTATTTGTGCGAGTTCTAGGTGTTTAGACATTTCTTTCAACTTTTCGTGAACATGTACTTCAATTCTACTGAATGAATAGTAACTAAATTCAATCTCGGATTTCTAGGAGAGGAATTGTCCCCGAAGCACGTATTCAAGCCTATTACGTCTAAGACATGCCAAAGAAGGAAAGTGAAGTCTTACATACCTTTTTCCGCTTCTTACGTTCCTCCAAATTCACGTTCCAAATCCATCAAAATCTACAAATTGGTCACATTTACCAAATGTTAACTTGAGCATCTAAAAGTGAATTCTCGAAATAACACTTGTCTACCAAAATTTCGGCAGCATTTTCCCTGTAAATGCGCCATCCCCGAGATTCTAACTCGGCCCAATTCAACAACAACAACCCGAGAATGGAACTCGGCCACAATATCAACAACAATGCCAACAGTCTTACTAACAACATTCAATTCATATTCAATTCGATTCAATTCGATTCATATGACTTTCAAAACGATTCAGTCAACATACTACTTCGCCCAACACCTTTCAAATTCAATAAGAATAATAACAACACATTTTTTTCTTTCCAATTCATAAATATATCACCAATTCACATGCTTGTAACGTTATTTCCATAAATTCAAGAAAGCATATTCAAATCATATTACGTTCCAAATCAGCCCATAACCATCACAACTTCCATTTGAATCATCAAACTTTCATTTTCATTACATAGAATCCATCACAACGACAACTAGAATACTAACTAACATTAATTCATTTTTTTCCTACACCATGGCAGCCCACTCACGGCCACACACACCACACACAACCTTTTCATGAATTTTATTCATTTCTACACATTACAACATACACACAACATGTTGAATATGATTAATTCCTTACTCCAACATAACACACACACACTACACCTACACGGCTGCCCTTCCACCTTTATATTTCCATGAATTTCATTTATTTTTACCTACTATAACATGCACAACCATCCATAACATACAAAAGAGATGAAACCTTACATTTTTTTTCTTCAATCTTTCCTCTCGGCTAGGACATGCTACTTGCAAAACAATTGGTTTTCCTCTTCCAACAACCACTCCATATGATAGAGGACATTTCAATTGCTTGGAATACTTGAAGAAAAATATTTTTCTCCTTCACCTTCTCTTGGCCTTATTTGGCCGAACCCCTCCTCTTTCTTTTTTTTTCTTTTTTTTTGTGTGTTCTTTCTTGCTTTCTTTCTCTCCTTCTCAAAATATGAACACTCTTCCCTTATATATATATGCATTCATATTGCATGCATGTGAGGGGCACATGCCCCCCCTTCTCTAGATTTTTCTTTAAATTTCCATGGAAAGATGACTTATTTTATCATCTTTTTTTTTTCATTCTTTTTCTTTTTCTTTTTATCACATGGCCAATATGGCCTCCTTTGGGAACTTTCATGAACCCTATGTGAAATTCCCGTTTTGCCCCTCGACTTTTCTCAATATTACCATTTTGTCCCTAACCTCCCGCATTATTTCCACGGCCCATTTTGCGAATTTCTCTTTCGCCCTTAGCCCCTCACAATATTTCCATACTACCAATGTCCATAAATAATACTCATAACCTACTTATGCATTAAAATAATTTTGGAACATAGCCTCGTCCTTAACTTCTCACCATTATCTCGAAATATTCAAATGTACGAAACGCGAGGTATAACAAAATATCTATTCTTCTATGAGCTTACGATGTCCTCCAAATGATTCTATCTTTAGAAGCTACTAAGCTCATGATTCTCGAGGTTACGATTGTACTAAATTCCTCATATGATGAGTAATCCTCTAGGGATAGATGTAATGAACGACGATAGTAATAATGCTAAAGATGCTTATGAGCTTTTATGTGTATGTGCCTATGTATGGCTACTATGAAACCCCGAGCTTATATGATCGGGTATATATATATATATATATATATATATATATATATATATATATATATATATATATATATATATATATATATATATATGTGCGCGCACCACTACGGTTGGGTACGAATAACCACGAGCCTTGGTAGGGCAGTATGTATAACCACCGAGCCTTGGTAGGGCCAGGTATGTGAAACACCGAACTTTCGTGGTCGGGTATGCTATGTCTATGATATGAATATGAATACGAATATGCAAATGAATATGAGTATGAATGGAAATATGACTACGAATACAAATATGGGTATGGAATGTAAACGAGTTCGGATCCGGATATGGATATATGTACACAATCACGCATTAGAAATGGAAAGTCCCTATGAAAAGCAAGTAAGTGTTTATGACTATGGTTCGAATACCTCCCATCTTATGCTATTTCTCATATTGTTTATTATGCTTCTATAATGATGTTGATCATGCTTTACATACTCAGTACATTCTTCGTACTGACGTCCTTTTGTTTGTGGACGCTGCGTCATGCCTGCAGGTGGCCAGGGAGACAGGCTTGATCCATAGCTTTATTACTCAGGGACTACATAGCGGAGCTCTATTTCATTCAGAGCTACAGCTTTTGGTATTCATTCTTTTGTGTATATATTTATGGGCACGGCGGTGTCCCGCCTATATGATATGACATACTCTCCTTAGAGGCTCGTAGACATGTGTCTATGGTTAGATGTGTTTGGCCTTGTCGGCCTAGATTTTGGATATCATTTTGTTAGCCTCGTCGGCTTATGTACATTGATATGGGCATAGTTTCTAATGATGATATATATATATATATATATATATATATATATATATACGTATTGTTGCCCAATGGAATTAGTATGGATAATGGATGGAAAGTATGATTTAGCTATGTGGCTCACCTAAATGTAAATGTGAAAGTACGTTAAGAGGTGCCCGGGTGGGTTAGCACCGGGTGCCCGTCGCGGCCCTCGGTTGGGTCGTGACACTTCGGGCAGCCGCTTCCGGCTTAATATCAACACAAACTCAATCGACAAATATCACTTTCAATTCATATCATAAGTCACTAATCAATTCATCACAATCCAATTATTAGCCTTAGTCTTTCATAAGAAGTTATCAAATTTGTATCTCACTAGACTTAGGAGGACATACTTCCAGGTTTGAGGGTAGGATTGTTATGAAATTCTTACTACTTATATTCTACTCAACTTCATCTTATTGCCCTACCCAAAGAATAAATGATCATATCAATACAAAGGGATGATACTATGGAATGTAAATAGAAATCATAAATGAAATGAAGTAGTAAAATCTCGCACCCCCTTCAGAGTGATTTTGAAAATCAAATTTTATATTTCCTTTAGTATAAAACTCATTTCCTCGAAATCATTAGTAAAACCATATACACAACTCAACTTGGCACCTTATGGGGTGTTCCCTTCGGAAAAAAATAGGAGTACAATATCAATAAGTCATCACAAGAAACATTTAGACCTTACTCGTGTAAGAATGGAATCATATGGAGTACATATAGAACGAATAACAACAAGAATCATGCCAATGGAAGAAAGGTTTGTCTTACATACCTTATTTGATGAGTTGTTACCTTGAATGAATTCCTTATCCCTATGCTCACTCTTTTTCATGAACCTATATCGAAGAACACGTCCTTAGTTATTTTCGACCAACCTCATATATTAACTTTCGTAAGTCGCATATTAACAAATGATTCGGGTTACGGGAATTTCAGCAGCATCTCCTCTGTTTCTACTATTTCTCCAAACAACAACCATACTCAATTTACCATAATCACTTTGAATTAGTTCCCATACAGCCAACACAACACCAATAATAACATCAAATATGATTTACCGTATAATTTCCATACTTTCTCATTTAGCAACTTCGCCATGATCAAAATTGACACAAATTCATCTAGAGGAGGATAAATATTACTTTATTTGCTAATAACTCCTCTTCTTCTACCTTACTTCACTACGAAGAAATCTCCGATTTGCTATCATCCGGAGGAAATCAACTCGGGCATAACCTTTTGGCTGTTTTTTGCGTTTTGCTTCAGCGAACAGGATTTTCTCCCTTCAAACATTGCTGCCCTTCCTCCATAGATTGAGATGGAAATATATATGTATATCTCTATATATACAGTCAAACGTTGCTGCTCCATTTTTGCTTGCTGCCTGTGAATTATTCTCAAGATGGATAGTTAACTAATGCTTCATATTTGTGGACAAGGTTGCTGCCATATCCTCGTAGGAGAGTCCTGTCACGACCCAACCCCGTAGGCCGTGACTGGTGCCCGAGCTGGGCACTTGTACACACCCATTAATCAAAATTGGCATACAAATAACTCATTCATATACAAAGGTCAGACGTCGTCTCAACTGTCGCATATAAACATATACACTGCACAGAAGCCGGCGAGGCTGTCATAATACACACGACATATCAAAACATATATACACGCAGCCGACAAGGCTGCCACGGCGTAAGGGACCGCCCAAAACATAAGTCACACAGACATAACCGGACAGCAACTGTACACAACCCACACATATGTCTACAAACCTCTAAGAGTAATCACAGAATCATATGACGGGACAGGGCCCCGCCGTACCCCTGAATAGACATATACATATGCAATGAAAGAGTCTGTACCAAAATGTAGGCTCCGGAACAAGGGAGCACTCCAAGACAGCAGGATGGAAATCCTAGGCTGGCGGATCAGCAAAACGAGTATCTGTACCTGCGGGCATGAAACGCAGCCCCCCGAAGAAAAAGGGTCAGTACGGAATATGTACTGAGCATATAAAGCATGAAATACAAGAAATGTGGGATCATACCGAAATAAGGAGTATAGAAAATCATAAGGCTTGCCTCGAAACATAAATCATGCGTATCAATATCATATCCACCCATTATGGACCGAGTGACATAAGTAAATAATCATCATGTACATATGCATGTATAACATGTCCCGGCCCTCTAGTGAGGGACTCGGTAAGTAAAATCATCATATACATGTACATATAACGTGCCCCGACCCTCTAGTGAGGGACACGGTGAATGAAGTCATCATATGTCATCCTGGCCGCCTCCCCCATATCATCATATCATCATATACATATACATATAACATGCCCCGGCCCTCTAGTGAGGGACGCGGTGAATAATGCAGTGGAGTCGTGCACGATTACATGCCCTGGCCCGGGACGCAGTGAAAGAAGTAATAACAGCTCGCACGAGCAGAGTAGTGAGAAACCATATGCATATAAATCAACTTTCAAGACTCAGTAGATAAGGAGACAATCAACGCTCGAGTATCAAACGATAGTCATGTTAAATCCATTCTAAATGCCATTAGGACTACGTTAAAGAGAATCTCAGGGATCGCAAATATGTATCAAACCAATCCGAGCCCGCCCATGAAAGTTACGGACATTACTCATTAAGGAATCTTCTACGAACGTATCGAAGCGATCCGAGCCCGTCTATGAAAGTTAGGGACCTTATTCAACATAGAATCCTTTAGGAACAAAAACTCTTTATGCAACATTTACTATTCCATCATAAAAAAGACACAAGGACCATAGCTCGACTATATTAGAAAGGCTAACATCAAGAAGTGAATAAGAATCGTAGACATGCTCGGACCTTAGGAATAGAGTTACCCCAAGGCTCGTATCATATTATATCTTACTTACACCTAAGACATGCCAAAAGAAAGAAAGGGTAAGCTTTACATACCTCGTCCGCTTCCTAAGCTAATCCAAACTTAAGTCTCGGACTTCCCAAGATCTACAACAACGTCATTAGATACTAACATTAGTTATAGGTACTTAGAAATTCAATCCCAAACTAGCACTTTATCTACAGAAATTCGGGCAGCATCTCCCCTATAAATTCAACAACCCCGAGAATTCAACTCGGCCAAATCATCAACAACAATACCAACAACCATACTAACAACATCAACAATTAATTCAAAACGCATTCTAACGTTAGTAACTCTTTTCTACATAATCCGACAACATTCCATTTACATTCAAATCAACCCCATACAATCAAGCCAACACCAATGCTCACACATTCAAGTTCTAATCCGAACCCATTCAAACAAGATTCAAGAACACTTCAAACAATCCGCACAATATTCAAAACAACCCAACCAATATACCATTCCATCCGAAACCTCCCCAAACTCAAAAAGAACAACAACAACACATTTCCTTCTTCCAAATTCATGAACTACACCAACAATCCCCACGTTAACAATATCATTCTCATAAATATAGAAACTACATTCAAATCACGTTGGCTTCTAAAACAGCCACAACAATTACAACTTCAACTTGAATCATTAAACTTTCATTATCATCATAGAATCCACAACAACAACAACCAAAACACGAAGTAAAATTTGCTCATTCCTTCTACACAAAACAGCCCATACACACGGCTCAACATCAACATAAAGGATTTCATGAATTTCATCCATTTCTACATACTACAACATACACAAACCATCCATAACATATAAAAAGGAAGATTAAACCTTACCTTTTCCACTTAACTCCACAACTTAGCTAGGGTTGTAAATGGCACAAACAAATGGTTTGATTGCTCCAACAAGTATCTCACGTTAACAAGGACCTTCCAATTGGTTGAATTGCTAGAAGAAAATTATTTTTTTGATCAACTTTTCATGGACCAAGTTCGGCTATGCCATGGCCGAATAGGCTTCTCTCTTTTTCTCCATGTTTCTCCAAGTTTGTAAGTGTGAAGATGATGAATATAATTTATTTGTCATCTTTCATCTACATATATGATTAATCCATGTGGACCATGCCCCACACCACATTACACGGCCACTTGGCCTTTTGTTTCATGAAATATTAACTTTCCTTAATTAACTTTTAGCCCCAAATTTTCCTTAATATTCCATACCAATAAAATTATAAGCAACTTGTGTCTTAAAACAAAATCGGAGGTTAAAAGTCTCTACCTCGTATCCCGGAATAGTCTTGTTCTTAACTTATCATGGTTAGCTCGGATTATCCCAATGTACAAAATACGGGATATAACAAGTCCCACGATTTAGATTAGAATAATACATATGTATGCCTTTCTCTTATTGTAACGTTGCTGCCATAGAGATATTCCTTACGAGATACAAATCTCATCCAACATTACAGTAGAATAGCAACAATTCATGGGCTGTAGGCCCCACTTAGTTAATACCTTGCCATTTGTTTTCAAATTGTGCCACCTATATCTATATTGCTTTCATGTGGTGCCACCTTTCATATTGATTACTCTTGCTGCCACATGCTAGATAAAATCCATACTAATTATTATTCCCAAATCCACTAATTAAATCAATTGTCTCCCACTAAAATCCAATTTAACCAATTACACACATAATTAATTTTTTTGGTCTCAATTCACTTAAACATGGGCCACTTTAACACACTCCTTACGCCCATTATCATGACCATATGATATAACACTAGTCCATAGCCTCATTATACATAAACCAAATATTATTCTCAATCACCGTCGTCACACTTGTTAAGTCCTAAATTATTTCGGGACCTCAAAGTTTTATACACCGATCTCTTTATTTACATACTTGAATAAGACCAAAATTCCATATAGTTCGTATGACTTGTTCAACTTCCAAAATTTGACAAAACTTATTTTCTCCGATTCGTTTAACTTCCATGATACCTACTTATCGCTTGTTAAACATAGCGTAAAATACTTATAACATCAAAAATAATATTATCCTTGAACTTATGTCGATTAACTTACGACAAATCCAATGTACAAAAGTACAGGATGTAACACCTACCTAGGTTAGAGGCCTTTGGGAGTTAACCTAAGTGTTCTGGTACGAAACCCAACGCCGAATTTTGGGCAAAATTTTACCACTTTCGTTTCTTGAAATATAGTATATTTTGCATGAATGACTAACTTTTTGTCGCGGAAATATAGACCGAAATAGTTTTTTCACCATAAACAATTTATATCTACAAAGGCATACTATTAAAACCCGTAGGTCAACCGTATTTTACGAATTCTTAATACTGGAGTGCCTACCACCTTCCCCGGGGGATCACCAGAACCCTTACCCGAACTTTGGTTAGATTAGGATTCTTTTAAAAGTTTAACCGTTTTGAATAAACTCTTTTCGAACTGATTTTCCTAATTTCCTAAAAATTAGGTGGTGACTCTAAACAATATCCATTTAGAGCACCATCACGTAGAGGTATATTTTTCCTAGTACGATTGACAACCATACTTCCTCGGAACACTTTTCTTTTTAAATGAGGCAAGTGCAAATACAAAACGAAAAAAATATCGAACCGCTATAGTTGGTCACACTCCGCTCATCCCGGAGTTGCTATAGAAGTCGGTATTGTCACACCCTAATTTATGATAGGGCATGATGGGCACCCGACCCTTACCTAGGTTCGAGCGAACCCGCTGACTCTCACAATACTCATAAACATACTGGGCCCGCAAAAACGTGACATAAGCACATAATGAAAATTTTCTTTTCAGAAAACAAACATGCCTTTCATCTTTGTCAAATCAAATAAAACTAGCATCGTATGAAATCTGTAAGCATATGAAGTTCGTAGCATAATGCATAATAATACATCGGCTTACATAGCCGCTTACAAAACTAACATATCACACACACGACACTGTCTGCAAAGTCTCTAACATAACTCCAGATACCATAGCAAAAGCATTCTGACTCGGCAAAACACTTCGTGAGGAAATGGAACTCGCCAATCCACCGGAATATCTTCTCACGACGTCACTTAATCATCCGTGGTACCGCGTGGCATAAACGCCCCCCCCCGAAGAAAGGGGGTCAAGCGGAATATGTACTGAGCATGTAAAGCATGGCATACAGAAAATAAGATCATAACCGAAGTAAGGAGTACAGAAAGTGAGCATAATAACCAGAATACCAAAGGGCTCGCATCTAAACTACAAATCGTACATCAGAGGTACAGAAGACAAATATAACAATCAGAATGCCAAAATGCTTACTTCCTGAAATACGAATCATGCGTATCAAAGTCATGTATCATATCCGGCCCATAATAGGACTGAGTGACATAAGCGAATAATCATCATATTCATACCGTAACACATCATAACATCATAACTTATCATATGAGCTGACATTAACCGATGTGGGATTCGCCTAAACCAATGTGGGATTTGCCTAAACCAATGTGGGATTTGCCTAAACCAGTGTGGGATTTGCTTAATTCAATGTGGGATTTGCCTAAACCAATGTGGAATTTTGCCTCATCATTGGGTTTGCCCCACCATTGGGTTTGCCCCACCACTGGGTTTGCCCCACCATTGGGTTTGCCCCACCACCGGCTCCGATACCAACTGACCATATATCATATCAGACTTCGTATCACATCATATTTCGAAATACACATCATACATATATACACAGTACCCGTCCGAAAGGGGTTCGGCGTACCGGACACATCATAATGCCATAATCCATACACAGTTCCCGGCCGAAAAGGGGCTCGGCGAACCGGACACATCATACTCCGAAAAACGCATCATTTACGAACCGAGAAACCATACGCACATAAATCTTTATTACTGACTCAACAGAATGATCAAACAAGCCCTCATTTAAAAGCCAAAATAGTAGTCAAATCAAGTTTTTCTCCGAACGTCACTCGGGAACAGATCAAACAGAACTTTAGAAATCATAGTTATATCTCAAAATCATATGCATAAAAATCCTCATTTCAAACTCGACAGACAAATAAGTAATCATACTCGGGGGTCGGAAGCATAGCCACACTAAGCTTTTTGTCAAAAATAGGTCGTTAGAACCAAACATAGAAAAGTCGCGGGACCTACGGACGAGCGTCAACCCAATCCGGGCCCGCCTACAAAAGTTAAAGTCATAACTCGTTATAGAAACATCTACGAACGTTTCATAGCAATCCGAGACCATATGTGAAAGTTACGGCCGTTCGTAGTTATAGAACTCTTTTAAAAACAAAGCTTTTTATGAAACTTTTGAAATCCAACCATACAAAAGACATATAAACCATAGCTTGACCATATAAGGATGCCAACATCAGGAAGCAAATATGAATAATAAACATGCTCGGAACTTCGGAATAGAGTTTCCCCCAAGGCTCATAACATATCATAGCTTACCAATATCTAAGACATGCCAAAAGAAGGAAAGGTAAGCTTTACATACCTCGTTTGCTTCCTAAGCTAATCCAAACTTAAGTCTCGTCTTCTCAAAATCTACAACAACATCATTGGATACTAACATTAGTCATAGGCATCGAAGAATCCAATCCCACGCCATCACTTTATTTACAGAAATTTGGGCAGCATTTCCCTTATAAATTCAACAACCCCGAGAATTCAACTCGGCCAATATCTTCAACAACAATACCAACAACCATTCCAACAATGTCAATAAGTAATTTCAAACGCATTCTAACATTAACAACCTTCATCCACGTAATTCGACGGCATTCAATTTACCTTCCATTCAACTACATACATTCAAATCAACATCGACGCTCACATATTCAAATACTAACCCGAGATCATTCAAACAAAATTCAAGAATGCTTCCAACAATGCACAAAATACCCAAATCAGCCCATCCAACACACAATGCAGCCGAAACCTTCTAAGTTCAAGAAAACAACAACAACACATTTCTTTTCTTCCAAATTCATAAACCATACTAACAATCCATACTTTAACAACATTAATCTCATAAATACAAGTAACTATATTAAGATCACATTAGGTTCCAAAACAGCCCACAAACGATTATAACTTCAATATGAACCATTAAACTTTCATTTGCATCATAGAACCCACAACACAACAACCCAAACACCAAATAAAATTTGTCCTTCATTCTTAACCAACACCACATATATACGGCCAAATCCACAACAATTACAACTTCAACTTGAATCATTCAATACCTTCATTCTCATCACATAACCCATGACAACAACAACCAAAATGCTAAGTAAAATCAATTCGCCATAACCTACTCAAAACAGCCCCTATACGGCCAATCCTCAACATGCATAATTTCATGAATCTCATTCATTTTCTACACACTACAACAACACACAAACATGCTAAATACAATTAATTCATCACTCCCCCTACACAACACATACCACACGGCTACAACTTCAACTTGCAATATTTCATGAATTCCATTCATTTCCACATACCACAACATATACAAACCATCCATAACACATGAAAAGAGGATTAAAACTTACCATTTTCCACTTTGTTCTTCAACTTGGCTAGGGTTGAGAATTTCATGAACAAGGGATTTGTTTGCTCCAACAACCACTTCATATTGTTTAGGACCTTCCAATTAGTAGGAATGCTAGGAAAAATATCTTTGGTCTTCATTTTTTTGTCTCATGGCCGCATGGCCTCCATATTTTTTCTCCAAGGTTCTCAACTCTTCTAAGGGATGAAGATGATAAATAATGATGAATTAGTCATCTTTCTACACTTATATAAATCACACAAGTGTACCATGGCCCACACCCACACATGGCCACATATGGCCATTTTCATGAAATATTATCTTTCCAAAATTTCACTTCTAGCCCTTAATTTTCATGAAATGCCTAACTTTCCATAATTCACTTTTGACCCCAAATTTTTCTTATTCCAATTTTACCCTTAACACTCCATGCCAATGAAAAGATGAATATGCAACTTATGCACTTTTAACAAAATTGGAAGAAATTACAACCTTGTCCTTAACTTATCATGACTAACTCGGATTATCCCAATGTACACAAAATACGGGATATAACATCCTTCCCCCCTTTAGAACATTCGTCCTCAAATGTTCAACTAATCGCATAGGGGCTTGTGAGGGTCTCGGGGGTTTCCTTTACTACCATAGCACGCAATCTCTTCTACCAATATCTTTTTTCCATCTCCTCTTACCTTACGAATAATGTAATAAGGTCCAATATATCTTGGTTTAAACTTTTCCTTCTTGTAATTCCCTTTGCTCAACTTGTAACATTTTAGGCACATTATCTCGTGTCATTTCTTTATCTTACACTTGCATCTCTCGCACTCGCTTCCCCCCTTTAGGGGCATACTTATACTATCACCCGATTATATTTTGCCCTATTCCCGTATTTCCAGTCTCACTTAGGCTGCACTTTTATTCCGACATTTTGATCCTCTTGCCTTTCACTTACTCACTTTCTTTCTTTCCCAAATATCATTATGTTGACACTTTCCAAACTTAACCCCCCTTTTTCTTTTTCTTTTCCGGCCAACCTCTTCTAAATTATCTCTTAATATCACAAACCCTTTCCAAATTCTTTTTACCATGTCGGTATCGACCTCCGATTACCATTACCACCAATTCAGCTATTAACTTATTTTTCAAAATCGGCCGTACTTGCAACCTGGCCAAATCTTACCCTTACTATTGACATGACCTTTCAAAGCATATCACAGACCCATATCTCATTCTCTCTTTTTTCGGGAAAATTTCGCAGTTTCCTCTATATTTCTTACTATCTCAAAACTCGTACGCATGAAATACCAACAATGCCTCACAGGGCCAAAATACATATATACATATCATATCATATCGTATCGTATCACAGCCGCACAGGGCTCCCAATATCCATAATGGTCTGAAAATAATGGACTTACCTTATATGCTTAACACGACCACGCGTGTTACACTTTCCTGTCTACTTCCTTTTTCAGTCCTCAACTTTACATTTCAATTGTACTTCAGTATCTTTCCCAACATATATCTTCATACCTTTGCTTACCTGCGTGCTTAGTAACTTCCAACAGCATCAATCACTTTCTTCTGTCAATGTCATTCTTCTGCTGCAATCACAAATCAGGGTAAGGAGTCCCATCTCCTATGACTTGGCTCTATGGCACGATCTCAGATGTGAAAGAAGAGTAACCACCCTAGATGCCCCGTAGCCTCCTATTTATAAGTGTGGCGCGCTACACACCATAAACAAGACTCTACTGGACACGACTTTGCAGACAACCCCTAGGACGAACTGCTCTGATACCAATTTATCACACCCTAATTTCCGATAGGGCATGATGGGCACCCGACCCTTACCTAGGGCCGAGCGAACCCGCTGACTCTCACAATACTCATAAACATACTGGGACCGCAAAAACATGACATAAGCACATAATGAAAATTTTCTTTTCAGAAAACAAACATGCCTTTCATCTTTGTCAAATCAAATAAAACTAGCATCGTATGAAATCTGTAAGCATATGAAGTTCGTAACATAATGCATAATAATACATCGGCTTACATAGCCGCTTACAAAACCCGACATATCACACACACGACATCATTCGCAAAGTCTCTAACATAACGCCGGATACCATAGCAAAAGCATTCGACTCGGCGGACTCCTCGAGAAATGGAGCTCGCCAATCCGGTAGTGGAATATCTTCGCCGCTAACATCACCTACTCATCTGTGGGTACCTGCGCGGCATGAAACGCGACCCCGAAGAAAGGGGGTCAACACGAAAATATGTACTGAGCATGTAAAGCATGGCATACAGAAAATAAGATCATAACCGAAGTAAGGAGTACAGAAAGTGAGCATAATAACCAGAATACCAAAGGGCTCGCATCTAAAATACAAATCGTACATCAGCAGGTACAGAAGACAAATATAACAATCGAATGCCAAAATGCTTACTCCCGAAATACGAATCATGCATATCAAAGTCATGTATCATATCCGCCCATAATGGGACCGAGTGACATAAGCGAATAATCATCATATTCATACCGTAACACATCATAACTTATCATAACTTATCATTATGTGGGATTCGCCTAAACCGATGTGGGATTTGCCTAAACCAATGTGAGATTTGCCTAAACCAAAGTGTGGGATTTGCCTAAACCAATGTGAGATTTGCCTAAACCAATGTGGAATTTTGCCTCATCATTGGGTTTGCCCCACCATTGGGTTTGCCCCACCATCGGGTTTCCCCACCATATAACATTTGCCCCACCACCGCCCTCCGATACCGGCGACCATATATCATATCGTACTTCGTATCACATCATATTTCGAAATACACATCATACATATATACACGGGACTTGGTGAAAATGGGGCTCGGCGTACACGACACATCATAATGCCATAATCCATACACATTTTCAAAACTTAGGGGCTAATCAAAACGGACACATCATACTCCGAAAACACATCATTTACGAACCGAGAAACCATACGCACATAAATCCTTATTACGACTCAAAATGATCAAACAAGCCCTCATTTAAAAGCCAAAATAGTACAAATCAAGTTTTCCTCGAACGTCGGAAGATACATCAAACAGAACTTTAGAAATCATAGTTATATCTCAAAATCATATGCATAAAAATCTCATTTCAAACTCGACGTGACAAATAAGTAATCATACTCGGGGGTCGGAAGCATAGCCACACTAAGCTTTTTTTTCAAAAATAGGTCGTTAGAACCAAACATAGAAAAGTCGCGGGACCACAAAACTTTTATGCAATTTTCCGGACCGCCATACAAAAAAGTTAAAGTCATAACTCGTTATAGAAACATATCAAGAACGAATCGTTTCATAGCAATCAAAGACCATATGTGAAAGTTACGGACATTCGTAGTTATAGAATCCTTTAAAAACAAAGCTTTTTATGAAACTTTTGAAATCCAACCATACAAAAGACATATAAACCATAGCTTGACCATATAAGGATGCCAATATCAGGAAGCAAATATGAATAATAAACATGCTCGGAACTTCGGAATAGAGTTGCCCCCAAGGCTCATAACATATCATAGCTTAGCCATATCTAAGACATGCCAAAAGAAGGAAAGGTAAGCTTTACATACCTCGTTTGCTTCCTAAGCTAATCCAAACTTAAGTCTCGTCTTCTCAAAATCTACAACAACATCGTTGGATACTAACATTAGTCATAGGCATCGAAGAATCCAATCCCACGCCATCACTTTATTTACAGAAATTTGGGCAGCATTTTCCTTATAAATTCAACAACCCCGAGAATTCAACTCGGCCAATATCTTCAACAACAATACCAACAACCATTCCAACAATATCGATAATTAATTTCAAACGCATTCTAACATTAACAACCTTCATACATAATTCGACGACATTCAATTTACCTTCCATTCAACTACATACATTCAAATCAACATCGACGCTCACATATTTGAATACTAATCCAGATCATTCAAACAAAATTCAAGAATGCTTCCAACAATCCACAAAATATTCAAATCAGCCCATCCAACACACAAAACCCGAAACCTTCTAAGTTCAAGAAAACAACAACAACACATTTCTTTTCTTCCAAATTCATAAACCATACTAACAATCCATACTTTAACAACATTAATCTCATAAATACAAGTAACTATATTAAGATCACATTAGGTTCCAAAACAGCCCACAAACGATTATAACTTCAATATGAACCATTAAACTTTCATTTGCATCATAGAACCACAACACAACAACCCAAACACCAAATAAAATTTGTCCTTCATTCTTAACCAACACCACACTATATATACGGCCAAACACAACAATTACAACTTCAACTTGAATCATTCAATACCTTCATTCTCATCACATAATCCATGACAACAACAACCAAAATGTTAAGTAAAATCAATTCGCCATAACCTACTCAAAACGACCCCTATACGGCCAATCATCAACATGCATAATTTCATGAGTCTCATTCATTTTCTACACACTACAACAACACACAAACATGCTAAATACAATTAATTCATCACTCCCCCTACACAACACATTCCACACGGCTACAACTTCAACTTGCAATATTTCATGAATTCCATTCATTTCCACATACCACAACATATACAAACCATCCATAACACATGAAAAGAGGATTAAAACTTACCCTTTTCCACTTTGTTCTTCAACTTGGGTAGGGTTGAGAATTTCATGAACAAGGGATTTGTTTGCTCCAACAACCACTTCATATTGTTTAGGACCTTCCAATTAGTAGGAATGCTAGGAAAAATAATTTTTTTTTTTGGTGAAGATCTTTGGTCTTCATTTTTTTGTCTCATGGCCGCATGGCCTCCATATTTTTTCTCCAAGGTTCTCAACTCTTCTTAAGGGATGAAGATGATAAATAATGATGAATTAGTCATCTTTCTACACTTATATAAATCACACAAGTGTACCATGGCCACCATGTGTGGGGACCCCACACATGGCCACATATGGCCATTTTCATGAAATATTATCTTTCCAAAATTTCACTTCTAGCCCTTAATTTTCATGAAATGCCTAACTTCCCATAATTCACTTTTGACCCCAAATTTTCTTATTCCAATTTTACCCTTAACACTCCATGCCAGTGAAAAGATGAATATGCAACTTATGCACTTTTAACAAAATCAGAAGAAATAACAACCTTATCCTTAACTTATCATGACTAACTCGGATTATCCCAATATACCAAAATACGGGATATAACAGGTATGTTAGGTGATTCTTGAGTATATGTATATTGCATTACGGGTATGGCGGGGCCTTGTCCCAACCTTCCTACGGTCATGTTACTCCTAGAGGTTTATAGACATTTATCCTATGATGAGTAGTATGTGCGGCCTTGTCATCCTTGTATTTGACATACATACTTTCACGGTGGCCTCGTCAGCCTTATATATGTAGTTTTTTGGGTTTTGCTGCTTGCAAGTCAGTCCATCTTTTATTTGACTATCATGCGACGGCCTAATCGGCCCATGACTCATTCGAGTTGGGTAATACTTAATGTACGTTGGTGCCCAGCCAGTAAGGCCAGTGCCGGTCTCACCCCTATGGCTTGGGTTATGACAAACTTTGTATTAGAGTTCGTCTATCCTAGGTGTTATACCTCTAGTTTTCGTCGCAAGCAGTCCTTGGCTTATGGGTGGTCTATACCCTTAGTGTGGGGATCCGTATCCGAGTTTTTGAGAAATTAAGTGCCTTACCCCGCGTGTACCAAAGTGTAAGTATACGTTCTTTGAAATTTGAAAGGATTTGAAGCTAAATGAATCGAATCGACGCAGGCCGGAGGAACTCAAGGGAGTTTGCAGAAACCAATCACCATCGACGGGCTATCGACACTTCGACGATCCGTGGAGGTGCATCGTCCCTGCTCCGCCACCTCTGAAGTTTCAGGTGGCAGGTCGACGGAGCATGTCGACGAGTCGTCGACCTGCACCACTGGAACTTTCTAGTTCCCTCTATATATATATGACCCTCACATTTTATTTTCATTATATTCCACTTGAAAAATTAGAGAAAGTACTACAATATTCCTCTTAATATTTTCTATCATCATAGTGAAGATTTAGCAAGATTCGAGCCCCGTAAACCCGAGCTTGTGAAGGGAAAGTTGCTCCTAGGGTTCTATTGGAGTTGTTAAGCTTTGGAACTAGAGTTAAAGTTTGATTCTTGGAGCCCTAAACTTCTCAAAGTATGCATATGATTCCTACCTTTGCGTTTAAGTTAATTATCAAGAGTTTTAATGGTTTTAGGCAAAGGGAATTATAGTTATGAAAGTTGTAAGTTGAATGAGAGTAGAGTTGAACTTGAGGGATATTTTGAGGGATGATTTGGAGTAGAATTGATTATATTTTGATATGGTTATTGTTAGTGTTGTTGTTGATAGTTAAGTTAAATTGGAAATTGATGGATTATGGAGTTATGAAGGAGATGTTGTCCGAACTTCGTTAAGTCCCCTTTTCACTTAAATTGGATGGTAAGTGTTATAAAGGGTCTAATTGTGGCCTATGTTATCTTAGTTGCAAACTTGCGAGTTCAAGAAGTAGACAGGGGACGATTAGATACGCTTCAAGGTATGTTAAGGCTGACCCTTTTTGTTCTTTTGGCATGATCCTTATTATCTGAACGAACAAGTAAGCGAGGATCAAGTATGATATCTCGGAATGGTGATTATGATCCTGGGATGATTCCTTATGTTATGTCCGTGACTCATAGACCTTTGTTATCTAGAGTAATCCAGAGTGTATCATTCATGAGTTTTTCATGCATTATATATATGTACATATATGTATATCTATTTTCTTACACCGTGCCTACATGGCCGGACCACTACGGTGGGCGGCATATGGATGTTGATGTATGATTACACCGTGCCTATATGGCCAGGTAGCACCATTAGTGGGCGGCGTGAGATGATTACCGTCCCGGACGCGGGATTATATGAGATATGAATCGGACCGTACGTTCCTCGGAACTATTATATGATAGATGGATCGGGCTGTACAAACGTTATGGATATTTTAAGGTAGCATATCATACAACGAATGGGTGTCTTTAGTCATACGGATGCATACGGATAGTCCTACCCTTTATTTATGTGAAACTTTCAGCCTTATCTGCCTCATTTTATATATATATATATATATATATAGAGATCTTATGCAGTTAGAGAGACATTGTCCGTATTGACTCCCCTAAGCTCGAGGTCCCGAATTCATGCCCGCGAAGGGTATAGATAGACAGACAGGCAGTCCAGCTTAGTAAATGTTACACTCCATAGTTTCGTACGTGGAAATTTATAAGGATTGGACGTTCTAAGTGTGGATACTGGAGTTCCCTTCAAGGATGTATGATATTATACGAAGTAATCCTATGGTCATGAAGGTTTACGTTCATATAATAAGTTAGTGAAATGACGTTGAAAGTTCGAAGAAAATAAATTTGTCGAGAATCAAAAAGTTGGGGTCTCGTTTTTTGGTCAACTTAGGAGGGGGTATATCTCCTAGTATATTAAGAGTTTTAAGGTTTTTCAAAAGCCTAACATGAATTTCGTCGAGTCTAGTTTCCAACGCAACAAACCACTCATCGATACGATATCGGAGTAGAGAATTATGGACGTTACAAGTTGATGACCGAGTTTAAAGCGCGCTATGAGATGGTTGTTGTACGTTCGACTTGCTACGATGCGTTGTTAAATTGAATTGGAATTAGACCCGACCCAAATTTGACCCTATATAAGGGTAAAAATTTTTTCACCGAAAATTGAACGAGAGAGAGAGAGAGAGAGAGAGAGAGATGAACCACAAAAGTAAGAAATTTTCCTTTACCTTGATTGTATTAATCAAAGCTCGGATAAACGCATGGATGTGATTCTAGTATGGTTTTGCGGTGGATTCAAGGTGGATATTAAAGATATCGCTTTTAACAAGAATAAGGTATGAATCTCCTATTATTAATGTTAATTTTGGTTTATTTACGGAGATAAAGTCGTTAAATAATTGTATCGCGAGTTGGTTGGTTGTGAAAATTGGAAAACATCGTGTGGGATGTTTTATTGTACATATTGGTGTTGGAAATGATGTTATTATCATTGTTGTTATTGTTTATACTAAATATAAATTAAAGTTTTAGGCATATAAACGGGGGAGGTGTTGCGAGATTTTACTATAAATGGATTTATTTGAAGGACTAAGACATTCGTATAACGATGATCTCTTTGTGTGAATCCTCTTAAATGTATTCTTTGCGAGATTGGATGAATAAGTGTAGATAATTGGAGAATATAGGTAGTAAGTATGTTAAGGCTAACAATCTCTTTCGTTCAAAGGCATGATTCCTCATGAGATACTTATGATCTTACTTATGTTTTCCTTTAATGTTATTCTTCATTGATAGTCTCACCTTATAATGCTGAAATTGATATTTGTGGATCATGATTATTCCATAATACAATCGGAGGTTACCGACCTTATATCACTCCGATAGAGACATAACTTTTCTTGGGCTCTCATGCAGGCTACTTATATGTATATGATATATATATATATATATATAGGGAATATGGCGCGTCCGAAGGGACTATATGTGATACTATCCGGACGCGGATGCCGGACGCGGGACATAGCTGTGTGTGGTTAAATAGATCGGATACGACACCTCGGCAATATGATGTGTTCTATTTTCTATATATATGAACAAAGATTTTTTCAAAAGTGTAGCATTTATGGCATCCCTCTAAGAGGCACTCACGTATTGAGTTATTCTTTTATCTCACGATATGCTCTATATTTTCATTTCGTTATTGTTCATACTTTACATCCCTTATTATGTTACTATTCATGCCTTACATAGTACATTACTCGTGCGACGTCCCTTCTTGTGGACGCCGCGTTCATGCCCGGCAGACCGCTAGCCGATCGACGATTCGCGGAGTTAAGGACCTAGCTAGGATGTTCGACGTCCATTGATCCGTTTGCCACTACACCTTTTGGTATGCTAGTCATGTATATGTATATATATATGGGTATGTTAAGGCCTTGTCCCGTCATTTCTACGTTTACTTTTGTACTCCATAGAGGTCTCGTGGATATGTAGTCGTGATGTTATGCAAATTCGTCGGCGTGTATTTTGTTGTAGAGTATATATATGTGTGATTTCAATCGTTTAAAGTATGTTATTATCCGTGTTTATGTTTATATGTATGCGTTATAAAGAGTAATGATTTCTTTTATCTTGAAAAAGATGTTAGCATAGTTACAAATTGTTTTGAGAAGTAAATGCAAGCATAGGAGTTGCTTGGCGGCAATGGTCGGGCACTTGTCATGCGGCTACCATTGTTTGGGTGTGACAAAGTAGGACCTTCATCCGAGCGGTGGTCGGTGCGCTCCACTTGATCGTGTCGCAGTTTATTTTTACGCTAGTCTTTTGAGATGTATATGCATATGGGTATGACAAGAGGCTTGAGCATCCCGATCCTTTCTACTTTATTCTAGTAGAGGTCTGTGCAGTTATATGTAGATGACTTGTTAGGTAGCCTTAAATCCTCCCATTATTTTGTGTACGGTCACGTGAATTTTGAGTTGGCCCGTATATATATATATATATATATATATATATATATATGCATGATGCAAAATCGATATTATTCTTTCATGAGTCGGTTTAATCTATGTGAGTTACTTGTGGGCCCTTATTATGTAGTATTATCTAGGTATGACTATAGGGATGTTTGATCACTAGAGAATGCCATTTGCGGCTCATCGGCTTGGGTCGTGACGTAATATGTGGTATCAAATAGGCGTTTCGTCCTAGGGTTGTCTACAGACCGTTTCCAGTAGAGTCTTGTTTATGGGTGTGTCGTGCACCACACTTATAAACAGGAGGCTACAGGACATTTAGGAAATTACCATTCTTTCTTTCTTAGATTGTGCAATAGAGTCGTGTGTTAAGAGTACTCTTCCTAATAATTTGTTCTAATAATAGCGTATGCCTCGCAAAGGACGGTTTTGAGATGGGCAAGGGAGTTTGAGGTTAGGTTGAGGCCACCGAGCCATATTGAGTCGAGGGTTATAAGGGCTCTCGGGCGAGTCCCGAAGTGAGAGCCCATGAACTAAGATTAATGTTTGCATATATCGCCTCCGGATAAGATTACGAGTTCCTCGGAGATGCATCGGGCCAGGATATGCGAGATGTCATACAGTTATTGACTAGATTGGTAGCCGCTCTGGCTCAGCGGTAAGGAGTTAGTGTTGATCACGTAGACCAAGCTGGTAGTGCGAGAAACATGATTTAAGACTGTTCCCGGGTTAGATCCTGATATTAGTAAGTGTTGAAATTGGATACAAAATGTGGATTCTCGAGGACTTTATCTGATAGTAGAGGAAGGATGTTACACCCCAAATGATTTAGCATTACTAAGGGCTGAGACGCCTAATGTGAGCTCAAGGAGGAGCAAATTTACAAGTATAAAGGATGAAATTCTCGTATTAGCATGAGGACAACATGAGTATGATATTTGGAATGATACGTTAAAAGATATATAGCCCTCGTAATATATAGCCACGAGGTAAGGTGGGTCTCACATGATCAAGATTTTATAAAGGACATATGACAAGTTATATGGACAATATAAGTGAAGTTAAACACAACTCAAGAATGACCCTTGAGCCAAATCCAAGTGTAAGCCTTCCAAAAAGATGTTTTTAAGTTACGTTTTCGGGTGATCTGACTTCGGGAGGCCATAACCCCATCATGATTTGGGAATTTGGGAAAAATCCAAATATGAAATTGTAGATAATTGAAATACCTTTCCAACCATAGGTTGTGGAACTTCACACGACATAGGGATAAAAATTTATGGACATTTTAAGGCAGAAAGGTCAAGCTAGGCAGTGGGCTCGGCCCAACCCGATTCCAAGTCGGGTCAGGCCCACTTCCCTTGCTATTTAAGGGAAATTTTCAGCCTTATCTGCCTCATCTTCATACCAAAGGTCAAGAATATTTTAGAGAGAGGGAAGGGAGTTAGAGAGAGAACCAGTGGAGTTTTGATCAAGTTCGAGGTCCCGAATTCCGAGGCTCGTGAAGAGTAAAGTGTAGAACAAGTTGTTGCCGTCGTTTTAAGCTAAAAATTGAACTTGGGGATGTTGTTTTCGTGGTGGATGCTCATATAAAGTATTTTTTAATATGTTAATGATGTTCTTACCATGATCATTGATAGATTTGACGGGTTAGAATAGAGAAAATGACGTTGAAAGTTCGGTTATAATTTTTGGATATCAAATGAGTTGGGGGCTGTTTTGGTATGATTAAATGGATAGAATTAGTTAGATATTGATATAAAATGATTATTGATATTGTTGTTGATGTTGTTGATAAGTTGTTGTTCTTGAATTTGGGAGAATAAAGTGTATGAAGTAATCGTATACAAAGCGTATACTTGGGTACATTTTGGTGTATATCTTTGGGAGTTGATGTTTTGAGTTTAAAGAGACTTATATGAGATAGTTGTTGTTGTTGTTGGTTGTTGATTGTGTTGTTAAATTGAATTGGAATTAGAGGAAGCGAAGATTTCGGGGAAAATGCCGAATTTACGAAAGTTAATTACGAGCTTAGAGAAGTATATGAACCTTTTTCAAGTTGTCTACGGGGTTTCCTTTACCTTGATTGTGGATTGGCCAGTGTTTGGAAGCATAAGTTAATCTAATCACATAATCGACAAGGTATGTAAGGCAAACCTTTCTTCCTTTGGCATGATTCTTGTTGTTATTCGTTCTATATGTACTCCATATGATTCCATTCTTAGACGAGTAAGGTCTAAATGTTTCTTGTGATGCCTTATTGATATTGTACTCTATTTTGTTCCGGGAACACCCATAAGGTGCCACGTTGAGTTGTGTATATGGTTTTACTAATGATTTCGAGGAAATGAGTTTTATACTAAAGAAAACATAAAGTTTGATTTTCAAAACCACTCCGAAAGGGGTGCGAGATTTTACTACTTCATTTCATTTACGATTTATGTTTACATTCCATAGTATCATCCCTTTGTATTGACATGATCATTTATTCTTTGGGTAGGGCAATAAGATGAAATTGAGTAGAATATAAGTAGTAAGAATTTCATAACAATTCTACCCTCAAACCTGGAAGTATGTCCTCCTAAGTCTAGTGAGATACAAATTTGATAACTTCTTATGAAAGTCCTTAGCTAATATTTGGATTGTGATGACTTGATTAGTGACTTATGATATGAATTGAAATTGAAAAGAAGAAAGAATATGGAAAATTAGGGGCATGTGCCATGCACATGACCACTTAATATATATAGAGCACATGGAAGAATTTATTCTTCATATGCTCATTTAGATGATTCAAGAAAAAATGAGAAAGAAAGAAAGAAGGAGAAAAGAAGATAGGCCATTCGGCCATTGAAGAGGAAAGAAGGAACCTTTGAAAACTTGTCTCAAAAATTAATTTCTTGTTGTATTCCTACTAATTCAAGGCTCCTCTACAACGTGGTGTAATTATTTCTAAAGGAAGAGCACTTGTTTCATCAATTTAATACCTTGGCCAAGTGAAGAACTTTGGAAGAAAAGGTAAGATTTAATTCCCTTCCATGTGTTATGAAGCCTTTGTTTATGTTGTAGTACGTAGGAATGGATAG
>NC_081352.1:4452535-4468270 GCF_029784015.1 Lycium ferocissimum
AAAAGTTTAAATTTGAATTAAGAAGGAGTGACCGGGGGGATATTTTGAGGGATGATTTGGAGTATAATTGATTATATTTTGATATAAATATTGATATGGTTATTTTTAGTATTGTTGTTGATAGTTAAGTTAAATTGGAAATTGATGGATTATTGAGTTATGAAGGAGATGTTGTCCGAACTTCGTTAAGTCTCCTTTTCACTTAAATTGGATGGTAAGTGTTATAAACGGTCTAATTGTGGCCTATGTTATTCGTTGTAGACTTACGAGACAAAAGTAGATGGGGGACGATTAGATACGAACCATGTATGTTAAGGCTGTCCCTTTTGTTCTTTTGGCATGATCTTTATTATATGAACGAACAAGTAAGCGAGCGAGTTCCAAAGACTCTACTCTTAGATGGTACAGGATTCATCATATCCTTTGATTGAGGTAGGATTGACAGACCCGTTGTTGGTAATTGTACTTGGATACATTGTTGGCGTACCCACCATTGGTACTTGTGATATTGATAGATTATTGGCATACCACTGTTGGTGTTGCGATATGATACATTGTCGACGTACCCCGTTGTTAGCACTTGTGATATTGAGTTCTATTATTGATGATTTATAATCGCATTGCATACATTCTCGCTCATTCATGATGTATGGCCGATACCCGGTGATGATCCGGTATCGTTGATGGAGTGAAACTAATATTTTAATAAACTCTTTACTTGAGTGATTGTGAAAAGGCTAATGTCCGAAGATCAATCTAATCATTGATTGTATGTTTGGATGTTGATAAACTCTTTTACTTCAATGTTGTGAAAAGTCGGATGTCGAAGATCAATCCTAATCGTTGATTGTATGAAATTGATATTTGACGCGATTTCTTTACTTAAGCGATTGTGACAGATGGACGATGTCCGATGATCTATTCGGCTAAGACGTTGTTTGCATGGCTGATCTCGCGATAAACCGTTGTTAGTGCATGGACTTCATGTCGCCTAGTGGTGGGGAGACTTCAGTGAGCAATTAGCATGTGTCCCGGTCTGCCCGGCAAAGATCCTGATGGGTGGCACTTAGACTTCACGAGTCACGCTGGGTTGTGCTACCGAGACGTTGATATTTTCGTCCGGAGTACATGTGTACACCTCATTTGCATGGCATCACATTTCATTCACCCCATCTTGGCATTGCATTGCATTATGACTTGATTGAGATTCTTGGTGATTGAATTTTGATGATAGGATTGGATCGTATATATTCGGACTCGATATTTGAGTTAGAGGTTTTGGGGCAGGCGCGACGGATAGTCTGTTGTAATCTTATTGTCTTATACTTGTGAGATTCCTTGCTATCCGCTTATCTTCGAATTGTGTTAACGGTGCTAGCTCCGCGAATGATGAAGCCTACGCATCGTGGGTCAGGACCGATCGCACTTTCGCATTCTTTATGAATGCAAAGAGTAATTGTGACGGGGATCTACTTCGTGACCCGTGGCCGATCGACTCTTCGGCCTTTCTCGAGTTTTAAAGGGGTGAGCATGGATGTCCGCCGACCTGAAGACCTTCCTATCATATGTCTTATTTTTATTTCAGAGACATAGACATTATGTACTAGAATTTCAGACTGTATTATTCTCCTTAGATGCTCTTGTATTATTCAAACTAGACCCTGGAGGTGTTTATTGTCTTCCACACTTTTACTACTATCTATCTATATATGTCGTGAGACTTACGTAATTGTTCTATTCGGCTGTTTATTTCATTCTTTCGTGTATTTATTCATTGTTGGATTGAGGGTTCGCTTACCGAGGTGGGAAGGTAAGTTCCCGCGCGGCCTAAGCAAAATGGGTTGTAACAAAATGTTTGACCCAAAGTTGACTTTTGGGTAAACGGACCTTTTTCAAACATTCATCGATTCCGAGAGGTCCGGATGGTCAGTTGTTACTTGTCGGTATGTTCAATTCGCTTCCCAATGCATTAGAATGCATTTGGGACTTCGGTTGGAAAGTTGGTTTTGGGGTATTAGGAGTTGACTTGGCCAACGAGACCCCCGTTGGGGAATCTGAGGCCGCGGGTGAGTTCGTAGCGCCTTTTTATGTGTGTTTGCATGTTTGCTTTTTATCTGTAGGGCCTCGGGTGATAGTCGAATTCTAGGTTGAGTCTTGTGGAGTGTGGGAGATTCTGGTGTCTGGTGCATCGCCATGGCGACACCAGGACCGCGGCAGCGGTATCGCCCCGGTGATGGCCCTACCGCTATAGCAGCGTAGTGAGATTATGAGTGACCACTGGGGCGGTCATGTCACCACTGCAGCGGTTCCGCCGTAGCGAAATGCAAACCGTTGTAGCGGTCGACGGGAAATTAAATTCCTTAAAACCTTTTTCAAACCCTATCACTCCTCATTCATTACCCTCAGTTCTAGAGCTATTTTGGGAGCAATAAAAGAGATTCTAAGGGAATTCTTCATTGGGGTAAGTTCATCTAACCCTATTCTTCATTTATGATTCATAATCCAACTTAGAAACTCCCTAATTCATGCTAGAGTCTTTCAATAACATAAGGATTAAAGAGGGTTCTCGGGGTTTCTTTCTTGAATGAACTTTTGACTATCAAACCTTGATTTCTTGATGGAATTAGCTTGTATTAGTATGGAATTGATGGGTAATAGCTATATAAACATGATTCCTTCATTATTACTAACCAATTTGTGAATTTGAGAATTAGGGCTCATATCCAAAATTGGGGGTTTCTCTTTAAATATGATTTTAGCTTAATATTTAGTTATTTTAGAAATTGATTGGTGGGTTTTGATCACTTAGACTTGAATTGCATGTTTCACTTTTGAATTTCCTATTTTGCGCTTGCGGGCTCGTTTCCCCAAATTCCTTAGGCTTAAGTTGACCAAATTAGAAGTCTAGAAATATAGGCACTGTTCTTCATGATTTCTAATCTAAATTATGTTATAAATAGACCCTGAGTATTTGGAGGCATTGAGGAAGGGCAAGGCGTTCGCGTGATTTGTTTGGGATTCCTGTTCGACACTCTAGGTAGTTTATGGCTTAACTTTTGGTTAGACTTCGGTTAACGACTTGTATGTAGTACTAGAGAATTGTTGGAGACATCATGTGAACCTTTGGGCATGAATTTTGGGATGGAATTCTTAGGATTGGTGTTGTTGTGTGACTTGTGTGTTTGGGCTCGTGGCCCGTAGAATCCTTAGGTTATGCTTAGCTTTTCTTATATGAATTAGTGGTTTCTTTGTATTATGGAAGATTGGTTGGAAGAAACGGATTCATGTGATACTTGTACTATGATGGCTGTACTTATATGAATTGACTGGAATCCGTATGTTAATTATGATATTCTCATTGCATGACATACTTTCTCATATCCATAATATATCTGTCTTGGTCTTGATATTTGAAGATGTTGATGACGGAGGTAAGTATGATTCATTGACATTGCTATATTTGCGTAGCCATCCTTATGCTGTGTGATACGGAGTGGTTAGCAACGATTTGGATGGAGAAGTCATTCTAGGCTGTGTGATACGGAATGACGGTACATGGACTTAGCGGTCCCCCATGGGTCATGACTGTCGAGAGGTGGACATCGTCCCCCGGAGCATATGTGTATCATTACATTACATTCATAGTATATGTTCTTACGGTCATTTGGATTGACATTGATCTTCGGTGGTATTTGAGTTATTGGGTGATTATTTGGTTATGTTTGGACTTGTGAAATATTGAGGCATTGTTTGGTGATTGATTGTACTACTTGGCTTGTTGACTTGTATCTGTCTGTGAGCATGATTATCTTTCCATTTCCTTGTTTGCATACGTGATCTAACTGTTGTCGGCCTATGAAGCTTACTCAGTACCGTGTTTATACTGATGCTACCATGTTGTACTCTTTTTATGAGTGCAGAGTTCGCAATTGGAGAGACTTCCACACCTCGCGACTGATCCCGAAACGACGTTCCTAGAGTTCTGAGGGTCAGCTACTGATGATCTATGCAGCCCGAGACTCTATCTTCTTTATTGTCCCATTTCTATTTTGAGACAATATGTATTTCAGATGATGTATTGACTATTCAGACTTGTAGTAGTATTTAGTAGCTCTTGTACTGATCAGACTAGACTATGGGACTTGTCTATCTTCCTGTATTTAGTATTTATATATATTATGTCAGAACTATTGTATTATTCTTGGGTTTTCATCTATTAATTTATTATTGGTTGCTTGCATAAGGGACGAGTTCGCCTACTGAGGTGGGAAATAGTAGGTGCCCACACGTTCCCCGAGTTGGGGCGTGACAATTATTTTTTTATCACGAACAAGATGTTTTTTAACTGTCTATATTTCTAGTGTAAAATATTTTTCTATTTCTATTTTATATGTACTAGTCCCTCGGCACGTGCGTTGCATGTGTATGTAGGGTTATGTAATATACATTTTTGTAAAATAACATTAGTATTATTAAAGTAAACTTGAGTAAATAAGTAAATAATTACATTATGAAATAATAACATATAAGTTTCTATTAATCATCAACGTGGATCATCATATGATTATTTTTTTCGTCAAAGTTAAGATGATTAGATATCATCTAAACCTATAAAAAAAGTGAATAGTCAAAGTTTTAAATCATAACATGCACGTATATTCAATAAAATATCTTGAGATTATCAATTTAATGAAATGTCTACCCTATCAATCATAAAATTTGAACTTTATCAAAAACCACACGAAGTAGTAATTGATAAAAAATATTATAACGTAACATACGAAAGTAGTACCCGATTTTGCGACTTTCTTCTTGGATCATGGGTTTGAGCCTTTTCAAAGCCATAGCACTTCTCATAGAATTTTTTTTATTTAGCTTAGATTATCCAAGACATTGCCATAGTAAAAATTATCATTGTCAACATTTTGCATTTTGGCAATACCAAAATTAAGTTAAACTATGGATATGTGAAGAATTATTTATGTTTTAATAATAGAAAGCCATCCCACTTGGTCAAAATCACAAAGAAAACAGATTTATAAGTTCGATATCTTGTACAAAAAATTCACTGTGTATAAGAAATAATCGATAGCATAGAGTGTTATAATGGATTGATTAACAATTCATAGATGAAAAAATGACGCACAAGAAAGCCTTCACAGATCCTCTGCGCATTTTGATCACTGAATTTTCTAGTGAAGAAAATCATGTTATCTACCCGCCCTTTGCTACAGAATAAAATCTAAATTTTCTGCATAGGGTCAGTCCAAGTAAAAAATTGTTGCCTCAATGATAATTCTGCACTCCTTTATTATACTCCAGACCCGAGAATCTACTAAATTGTCAAAGGAAAATTGAAAATAATTAGATAAACACTGGACTGAATTTCTTTTATATTTCGATACATGCTAAAGCCCTTTGTTGCTTCTCTCTAATTATATAAATGTTGTCTTGATGTTCCAAAACGTGCACTACTACAATAGCAAAAAATATTCAAACCACATGCTAGTTTACATGATGTCATTCTCCGTTAGTTTCAAACGTTGTAGTCTCGAAATTTCTAACTAAATGATTGGTGGATTCATGTGGAATGTCCAGTAATAAGGAGTCGGCCTTTCACTAGTTTGTACCCTTGGTTTGGAAGAAATACATCATAATAGTCTTTGTCTTGTAATATTACAAAATTCATTCTGTAAGTTCAAGAAATATATGAAGCCACAAAATTACAATTCCAATAGACTTTGTTGTCTTGAAGTCAACGTCCTAAAATAAAATTTGAGGGCGGCTATTTCTTTTTCTTTCTCTCGATCAATTGCCAAAATAAAATGTCGTGGCTGTAGAAGTTTTTTTGCCACCAGTGAAATTCTAACGATCAAGTACAAAAGAGAGAAAGTGAGTAACAAAAATGATTTTCTAAAGTGGGTCAGATAATAATGCAGTGTTGAAATATGAAATAACGTTAATCACACTTAAAAAGAAGATAAATTTGTGAATAGAATGGTCGTAATTGTTAATGAAGAAATATGGATCTTCAATTGGGGTGATTATAGGTGTCAATTGTTTATTTTATTAGTATACCATACCAATGCATAAATAAAAAATCTGAGTATGACTTCTTAATGTCCACACTGCATTGAACGAAGTCTCGTAAATTATTTTAAATGTTAGTATTAGTCCCATTTTCAATACAAATTTTGGGAATCTTACGTGAGGATAAAAGCATCAGCACAATAATAATCATTTGTGTTTTGTCACAATTGTTAAATAACACACAATTTTTTTCCCAGAGAAATTATAGTTTTAAATAACGAAAATAAATTCAACAAGGACTACATAAATAATTAAACTAAATAAAATAAAGCATGACATAAGATATGGCGAGAATATTAACTTCGGGAGACCCAGACGTTATAAATATGCAAGATAATTATAAGGATTTGTTCTTCAATAAATTTAAAAAATAACTAAAAACATTTAACATTTTCACATACTATTATGACGGTTAGGGGCTTCCTTACTGTTACTCACACAAATAACCTTATTTCAGGGTGTCTTTAATTTTTGTCCCTCAAATGTGTGGTCTTAAATTTTTGTCCTTCAGCACTTTTCATGCGGATAAACTAAATTTCGGCCGGCGTTTAGTTTCGGCATATGTATCATAACATCCCACAAGTTATGTCAGACCAGAAAAAACTTCAACATTTACATATTCTTAAAAAAGACATAAGTTTAGATTTCGCTCGGCATAATTAGCGTTTAGATTCGGCATATGTATCACACATACGCCGAAAAAGGCAAAACATTTAACATTCAACATAATATGAAATATACTACACAACTTATGCCACATAACTTAATTCCTACAAAACTTGTACCGAGCGAGGCAAAAGTCCAGTTTTCGAAGATAAAATTGTTTACAAAAGTTATGCCGAGCGAAGCAGTTCTGAATTTTTTTTCAATAAATAAGCAGCAGAGTAAAAAATTAAAGACCACAGATATGAGGGGCAAAAATTAAATAACAGTGGGGACGAAGGAAATCCATGCAAAAAATTGGTTAAAATTCCGGAAAAGGAGGAATCATGAGGTAGCAAATTCTTTCTAACACTGGTATGAAAATAAAAGCATAAGCAGAAACAGATTAGTGACTGAAACTTATTTTCTTTTTGCCTAATCCAAAAAAGAAGAGTAAAAGGATAACAAATAATTACTACTACATGAGAACGGAAGTAAAGGATAACAAGAACAGTGTGGTGACAAACTTATGAGAAGGCAATATACTTTTAATTAAGATTTCCTTACTGCCAAAACCTGGACATACTTGGCCATAGAGAAATCTTTATTGTTGAAGGATATGTTGCAACCGATGAAGTTCTTAATGTTTAAGGATATGTTTGCAAGTTGCAACCAAAGAAACCTTTATAGTTTATGGATATATTTGACGTCAATAATGAACTTGATTTGGTGAATATTAATTGTCACGGATGGTTGTGCCTTTTGATAGTACGAAGGGGCAAGTTTTTTTAAATTTATATCACATAATGATTTAATTTATTTATGTTATTAGAAAGGGCATTTAAGTAATTTAACTTCAAGTTAGAGAGTTCATGCTTTTAATATAATATATATATATATATATACGCAAGGGTACTCTTGGTTGAGCGTGGGCTTTCATAATGGAGGTTCTGTTAAAAACCCCGCTATGACAAACAGGGATTTGCCTTTTGGTCGAGCTTGTCACACGGGGCTTGCCTAATGCGGGTTACTTTCCCGTATGGTTTGCGAGCTATTGCACAGAGCCGGGTTTGATGTGCAGCATGGCCGAAGGGTAGCGGTTAGGTTCCATGTCATCAAAATATATGTATACATATTATATATATATATATATGTATATATGTATATATATATTTTGATGACATGGGAACCCGCAGCCGCTACCCTTCGGGTGCGCACTATTTTGATGACATGGGAACCCGCAGCCGCTACCCTTCGGGTGCGCACAGGATATATATATATATATATATATATATATATATATACATACATATATGTGTGTGTGTGTGTGTGTGTGTGTGTGTGTGTGTGTACACATTTGAAATCTTGAATATTGAAAACACAATTTACTTCAAATTCTGTAGATTCGGAAACATCAATCGTGGTGCATTAGGCAAATTAGAAAATAGAATTGTGGGCATTACTAAGATTATTAAGATGAATTCAAATTTTTGGTGGTTCAACTTTTTTCATGTTATTACGATGTTGTGTTAGCATAATTTCTTAATATGCTGGCACTATTCAAGATGATCAAAAGTTAAAGCTAAGATTGTTCAATTATCTCGCTCCTCTCTTTTTTCGTTTCAAAACATTCCGCGCATCGCGCAAATACGTATACTAGTTAAGAAATAAAAGAAGGGTTTTTATAATTGGTGTGAGGTGTTTTTACAAGATAAAATCTGGGAATCTTGTAAATAGCCTTCTATATATATTGGTTTACATTGAATTTGATCAGAAATCAAATTATACCAATCTTAATAACTTACCAAAATACAATCTTAGTAAGAAATTCAATATTATAGAATTGGTAAAGAAATTATTTTATTAATTCAATTTTTGCCAAGTCAATATTTAAATACCTTAAAGTTGTGTTCTCGTCTCTATAGACATTCATTTGTTAATGACCCAATTTCATACCTTGTATTCTAATTTAGTTATAACATGATCATTTTATTGGTTTGTCTTGATTGAATTCTATAATTTCTTACTTTTAAAACTTCACGAATTGTATGGGGTTGTCCTTCTACGTAACTGTAAATTAATATAAGTTATTACATTTTTTGTTTCTCTAATGATAGTCCATCAAATTAAATTTGATGCTTATTTAATTAGCAATAATTTTTTCTGCAACAAAAAGACTAGCAAGCAATAAATAAACTTGTAAGTAACTTTAGAGAGACCAAACTTTCTGTTTAAACGAATTTGTCTGAGTGATATCAAATTGAGGCAATAATCATGTGGTCCTTTACATGTCATAAATATACTGTCCTAGAACTTTCAGCATTTATGCAACGGGGTAGCGCTTCCCTATCTGCAAACCTATATTTAGGTTTGGCTAAGTAATACACGTATTTTATATAATAAACTATTCAGTCCAAATTCCTTGAAATCATAGCCTTTTATTAATAACTGAAAGTGTCTGCCATCCGAATAGAAGTAGAGTAAACACAAAGCATTTCTTTCAATACTGAAGCGTCAAACTTCTTGTACATCGATGCCAAATGCATTCGCTCTGGCACTGATATCTCTCTGTACACCGTATATTTTAGATACTAAATGAAATCATCAATTAATTTGGTGAAAAACTGAGCCAATGTAATGCTCCATATACAAATGCCAAAGAGCTCCTTCCATACAACACATAGCAAATGCACACAGGTATGTTCATAAATCTTCTTTTCGGAGCCATTTTTAGTGTGATAATTTCGGTAGATACTTTACTGCCATCATTTGTGTCCACATCAATCTTAAGGATTTAATAGCAATCACTAGTTGAGTCATATCAAATTACGAAAGTAAAAAATTTCGTTGGTGGAAATTCTTGATAGAGAAGTACCATTGATTCTCTTATGGCCAAGGAGTTTCAAGCAAACATGTGAGATCTTTATCAAGATAATCCTGAACCCCAATAAGAGTTAAGTCTTCGAAACAAAAAAGGTAAATATGCAATGCCATGTATGGCTTAAAGTCTGAACAACAACCAGTTGAACTGGCGACAAAGAAGAGTAATATTAGAAAATCGTCTAAGAGATTTCTTGGAATGTTGATTATTCTGGACATGATTGAAAACGTGTCATTGTAAAGTAAGGCTCAAAGATTAATTTCTTCCACGATTTTGAAACATATTTGAATCAAAGAAGAGACTGCACAAGTAACCTGCTAAGGATATCCATTCCCCAATCAGATTGAGAGACAAGACGGATCAAATTCTTATCATGAATTACGTTTGCAAGTTGTTTTATATTTTTATTCAATGGATAATCGTAGTCTTCTTCATTAGTTCACTAAGTTATTGTATTCTTTTTATTTATGTCTTTATCACATTTTATTATTCGTTATCGTTGTGATCCGTACAATCTTTATTTCATTCGGATCCTTAACCAAATTGAAGCGTAAAGGTCGAGGAAGCCACTTCGAGATAGTGATCATTTTTTGTTGAAACACTTTCATAGTGATGGCTATACTTATTTCCTTTTAGTATTTTCTTGTTATAGTTTAACACCTTTAATTTATGAGCAGTTCCCTATATTCAAGAAAATAGGATGAATTTAGTGTATGTGAGCGTCTAATAAATCACATGAGCAAATCATTTATCTCGAGAGTTTGGATAATTGAACAACTTGGAAGATGCGTAATAAAGCATAATTTACAGTATTATGTATTTTAATCGGTTATACCAGATTACTTAACTTTTTAGGTAGCTTATAACCAAGCCTTATAAAAAAGTGTATGAATTTTTCTTTTAAATGTATGTTGTCCTTGTCATCAACGACTCTAAAACATACTTAATCATAGAAAGACTACTCTATTCAAAGAAATAATTAAAAGAAAACTAAATAAAAAATTATATAATTGTTTAATCATGAAACAATCACGTTAATTAAAATAGTGAGTCAAAAATTAAAACCTATCAAGATTAATACTATAGACTAGAAAGTAGCTGGGCAACGAGTTTGGTTAACAAATGAATGCATATGGAGATCAATAAGAAAACAAATTTAAGATTTATATATAATTGACTAGACGAATAAGGAAACGAAATAATTTAAAACCATATAAGAAAGTTGACTTTCTAAACTAAATTTATGTTTTGGTAGGTTTTTAAGTTAGGTTAGGCCTAATTTTAAATTTCTGAAATCTAATTGTCAACCAATATAGTAAGTTATTTTCAAGCTTCCCATATTTCATAGTTTTGGATTCTTTCAAACTCTAGCATGTCCTTCTCAGAGCAACTATAAACAACCCCTCATTGTCCATTTGTTTTCACCCACAATTGTGTGAATTCTCTACTTCCTTTTTATACATTTCCTCCATTATGTATATCATATTTCAGCTTTCTTCCTTTTTAATCTCTCGTACATGGCCCAAATTACTTACAACATTCAAATTTCTCAAAATATTTTCTCATTTCTATACTGAATCCTCTCTATATATGACTTCATCAAATTAAAATTGAATCAATGAGTCATCAAGTTGTTAGGGAAATCATAGTGCAAGCTATCAGCTTGACAAAAAATTGTAGTTGATCTAGGCAACCAAAGTGGCTTTCCTCCTATAGGTTGGGATACTTATCGCCTTTTCGCGAAAAAAAAAAAAAAAAAAGTCCACTCGGCTTTCTCTACTACAATTTTTCTTGTCCTTGCAGTTTTATCTCTTATAGAAGAAGCAAAAGAAGAAGAACAAAAGCATTGCTCCATCTGACAGGGACTTGGTTTTGAAATTTCTTCTCAGCGGGACAATCAAAATCCATCAATTGAGGAATTGGAAAAAGGACAAATCCAATGAAGAACTGCAACCGTTGATTACAGACGTGTTCAGCCCTTCAATCTTGTCTGCCTGGGTGATGTTAGTCCAGACTCGTCTCCAGTTAATTTTACTGTCGAAAAGAAACAAGACGAAAATGAAGTAGTTCAAATAATTTACTGTGAAGAAAAAGAAGAGGATTGACTGCCATCTTGCCCAAAGATTTCTACTCACAACCTTGTTGAGATTCAAGAGGCTAGAGAGAGCTACTTGCAGATTATAAAAAATAAAAAAAATAAAAAAAAATCGAGTGTGTTTGATATATCGAAAGTCATTTTCTATAAAAAAATATTTTTCATAAAAAATACATTCTGGAAAAAAAAAAATTGGTGTTTAGGTGAATGCTTTGTTAACAAGTTTCAGTTTAAAGATTAATAATAATATAATCTATTAATTGAAGCAAGGAATATGTAATTAAATATCAAGATAATTGTAAGGAAACTGACTTCCGTCCATAAATGAAGGAAGTTCATTTCGTCCTTTTGAAAAAACTTAAACTAAAACTTTTTAACAAAGCATTCACCTAAACACCTAAAAACAGCTTTTGGATCTTAAAAAGAGAATCAATTTTAAAATGTTTAGTTTCGCTTTAACATAAGCTTAACTTATATTAAATCTGATACTAATTTAAAGTCTAGACTAGAGTGTTTATATCTGTTCTTTTTCATATGTGAATTTTATAAAGGATTAAGAGTCAAATCACAAATGAATAGAACATCATCAAATAAAGAAAATAAAATGAAGAGAAGAACTATAGCATTTGCAAGAGATAGGTCACTCAAGTACCAAGACATAAATAAACATTACATCATCATATAAAGGAAAAAAAGTGAATAGAAAAAGGGATAAGGCATTATTACCCCCTACCCATCCCCCCTCCCCCCACCCCCGAACTATACTCGAAGTTGTTACGACACACTTTACCTTTCCCTGGGTCCTATTACCCCCTAAACTTATTTAAAATGGAATAATTACCCCCTAAACTTATTTAAAACGGAATAATTACCCCCCTAAACGCTGACCTGGCAAAGAGAGTGAAAAACTCTCTTTGGGAGAGTGACAAACATAAAAAATGGGAAAATTTAATTTTTTTTTTCTTAAAAATCTGTATTTTCTTAAAATATGAAAAATTGAATTATTTTATAAAAAATATGAAAAATCTATTTTTTTAGAAAATAAATCTGGCAAACTGAGTCTTCTTATTAAAAAATTTGGGCATTTTTTAAATTTGGAAAACTGATTATTTTTTTTATATATGAAAATAAATCTAGTTTTCCAAATTTAGTTTTAAACTACAGGTTTTCCACATTTTAAAAAAATAATTAATTTTTCCAAAATTTTAAAAATTCAATTTTTTCACATTTTGGCAAGAAAAACACTTTTTCTGGAATTTATTTGAAAAATAAAAGTGTCCTAAGCAAACTCCATTTTTTCTCATAACAACAAATAAGATCAAAACGACCCATCAATCTAAATGCCAACATTAAATAAAATAAGAATCAAATCAAGAACTTAGCCAAATAAGAAACTTCATATCATGAACACCCATAACAAACCTGCAAATTTGAGTAAAACTAGACGAATCTCTACACTAGTTGCTATAAAACAGATCAGATATTGAAGTAAGGAAGGAAATTGTGACATGAAAAAGAAATTAAAAAAAAATGGAATAAATCTGCGACCTCCGCCATCTCCCTCCTCAACTCCAACGACTTTTTTTTTTTTTTTTTAATTTAAGCTAGTGCAAAGTTTTCTCAATGAACCAATACTTTGTCTATTGATTTTTGGTAGCCTTTGAATAATGGGTTTCTATTTTTCTTTTATTTGGAGCTCTAAAATTGTTTAACGGTGGAAGTATGTTAGAAAGAGGAACAATTAGGGAAAAATTAGTAAAAAAAAAACGAATTTAAATGAAAAATACGCATGTTAAATGCTGGTTGGCGCGTGTATTTCACTACATACTTCAAATCTGGGCATAGCGTTTCAGGGGGCAAATTATTCCACTTTTAAAATGCTCAGGGGGGTAATAGGACGCCCGCAAAGGTTGGGTGCACCATAATTAAACCAACCAAACGTTGAGGGGGCATCTGACTATTTTCTCATTAAAAAAAAAGGGGGGGGGGGGGGGTTTAAAAAAATCAAATTTTCAGGTTTTTAAATATTTTTTAAAAAAGGGGTTTTAAAAATCATCTTTTTTAAACAAAATTCAGTTTTTTAATTTAAAAAAATCCATGTTTTCAGTTTTGTTGAAAAAAAAAAACAAACGGGTTTTTAAAAAAAAGTTTTAAAAACCTTTTTTTTAAAGAAAATTCAGTTTTTAATTTTTTAATCCCTGTTTTCAGTTTTTTTTTTTTAAATGGGTTTTAAAAAAAAGCGGGTTTTAAAAATCATTTTTTTTAAAGAAAATTCAGTTTTTTATTTTTTAAAAAAAAATTGACACATAAGCTGAAAAAATTTTAAAAATAAATAAATAAATACACATGTGGCAAGGAGAGTGTATGTCACTCTCCCATATGAGAGTGGGCATCAGCGTTTAGGGGGATAATTATTCTGTTTTAAATAAGTTTAGGGGGCTAATAGGACCCAGTGAAAGGTAAGGTGTGTCGTAGCAACTTCGGGTATAGTTCAGGGGGTAATAGTGCCTTATCCCATAGAAAAACTAACAAACTTGGTGATTCATTGAGTAAATTGATCTGAAGAATCCATGAACTAGATTGTGGAAACAGGTTCCATCATCATCATCCTTTTCTTTATTGTTGCGAAGTCCCTTCATTTCAGTCGCAGTAGGTTTAGTTGAGAATGAAAAGCATTGGTAAAGCATCATTATATAGGAAGGGAAAGTGACTAGGTGTCACACCCCAACCTTGGTGAGGCGTGACCGGCACTCGGCATCTCACGGAAACCTAGCGAACCAACCTATTACTCGCATTCTCCATGTCTCAAATGGCAAAATAGGGCCAAGAAGACCAACTATGAATGTGGTATCATGTATACGTATAAGTACCATAAGCTTACGACGTCAACATCTCCACTAAACAAAACATAACTAAACTGTATACGAAGGGAATTCGTCTCCAAAGCCTATGAAACACGGGGAAGTACGGAAGTCGGGACGGGGGACCCCCGACATACCCTTGATACAAAGTATATATAAACCCAAACTCGCAACGCTCGGGAAAAGCGAGCCCGAGCAAGCAAAACTATTACCGAAGACGACTGCGTGGAGGGTCCTCATCTCGTAAATACACACCCGCGAGCATGAACGCGGCGTCCACACGCGGGGACGTCGCACGAATAGTGTACCGAGTATGTTACACCTCTCGTTCTCGTCGTAGTGGAACTTATGGTTTCATAGTCGGGTATGCCCTTGGAATTGAGACTCGTGTTCGAGTTTTGGAGATAGAAAGTGCCTTACCCCGTGTACAATGATAACAGCAGGTATTTCTGGCAATTTACAGAGTTAGAAGTTGAACGAATCGAATCGACGCGATCCGGTGGAATCGAGAAATACGTGCGAGACACCGGTATCATCGACGGGTCGTCGACATGGTCGACGGACCGTCATTGTGCAGCGTCGATAGGATTCCACAGCTTGGAACCCTGCAGGCATAGGTCGACGGGCAAGTCGACGGGTCGTCGACCCATCCGTCGAACCGCACCGTTGTAACCCTTTTAATTCCAAGTATAAATATGTGGTTCACGACCTTATTTATTATTTTCCTCCATTCCAAGTTAGAGAAACCCTAATATTTTCTCTCCCAATATTTTCCATCATATTAGTGAAGATTTGGCAAGATCTGAACCACGTAACCCAATCTTGTAAAGAAGAAGGTTGATTCTAGGATTTCTTCAAGGTTGTGAAGCTTAGGAAGTTGGAGTTGAAGTGATTCTTGGAATCTTAGGCCCTCAAGGTATGTGAATGATTTCTACCCTTGTATTTGAGTTAATTATCAAGAGTTTTAGTGATTTTAAGTAAAGAGAGGGTATTTGTGGAAGTGGTAAGTTGATGAAGGGCAAGGTAGTGATTTGAGGCTATTTTAAGAGATGATTGGGGATAAATTTGAGTATATATTTATATAAGTGTTGTTATTGTTGATGTGGTTGATGTTGGATTGAATGGAAATTTGAAGGGTTTTAAAAAAAGGGGAAAAGTTCCCAAAA